>NW_027423081.1:72500-122765 GCF_048934315.1 Petromyzon marinus | reverse complement strand
CCACTCACTCACCCACTCACCCACTCACTCGCCAACTCACTCACCACTCACTCACTCACTCACACACTCACTCACTCACCCACTCACTCACCACTCACTCACTCACCCACTCGCCAACTCATTCACCCACTCACTCACCCACTGACTCACTCACTCACCCACTCACTCACCCACTCACTCACTCACCCACTCACTCACTCACCCACTCACTCACTCACCCACTCACTCACTCACTCACCCACTCACTCACTCACCCACACACTCACCACCTCCACACTCACCCACTCACTCACTCACCAACTCACTCACTCACTAACTCACTCACTCACTCACCAACTCACTCACTCACTCACCCACTCACCCACTCACCCACTCACTCACCCACTCACTCACTCACTCACCCACTCACCCACTCACCCACTCACTCGCCAACTCACTCACCCACTCACTCACTCACTCACACACTCACTCACTCACCCACTCACTCACCACTCACTCACTCACCCACTCGCCAACTCATTCACCCACTCACTCACCCACTGACTCACTCACTCACTCACCCACTCACTCACCCACTCACTCACTCACCCACTCGCTCACACACTCACTCACCCACTCACTCACTCACTCACCTACTCACTCACTCACTCACCCACCAACTCACCCACCCATCAACTCACTCACTCACTCACCCACTCACTCACTCACCCACTCACTCACTCACTCACCCACTCGCTCACCACTCACTCACCCACTCACTCACCCACTCACTCACCCAATCGCTCACCCACTCACTCACTCACACACTCACTCACACACTCTACCACTTGCTCACCAACTCACTCTACCACTCACTCACACACCAACTCACCCACTCAATCACTCACTCACTCACTCACCTACTAACTCACTCAGTCACCTACCAGCTCACTCTACCACTCACCAACTCACTCATTCACCCACCAGCTCATTCTACCACTCACCCACCAACTCACTTACACACCCACTCACTCACTCACCTACTCACTCACCTACTCTATCACTAACCCACCCACTCACTCACCCACTCACTCACCTACTCACTCACTCACTCACACACCAACTCACTCACTCACCCACTCACTCACCTACTCACTCACTCATTCACCCACTCATCCACTCACTCACCTACTCACTCACCTAGTCACTCACCTACTCACTCACCCACTCACTCACCTACTCACTCACTCAACCACTCTTTCACTCTAGCACTCAACAACTCACTGACTCACTCACCAGCTCACTCTACCACTCACCCACCAACTCACCCACCAACTCAGTCACTTGAAAAAACACTGACCAACTCACTCACCCACCCACTCACTCACTCACTCACACATCACACTCATCCCTCACCCACTCACTCACCTACTCACTCACCTACTCACTCACTCACCCACCAACTCCCCCACCCACCCACCAACTCACTCATTCACCCACTCACTCACCTACTCACTCACCTACTCACTCACTCACCCACTCACCAACTCACTCACCCACCCACTCACCCACCAATTCACTCTACCCCTCACCCACTCAACCAATCACCAACTCACACACTCACTCACCCACTCACTCACTCACTAACTCACTCTACCACACACCCACTCATTCTACCACTCACTCACCAACTCACTCTACCACTCACCCACTCACTCACCCACCAACTCACTCACTCACACACTCACTCACTCACCCACTCAATCACTCACTCACTCACTCACCTACTCACTCACTCACTCACCTACCAGCTCACTCTTCCACTCACCCACCAACTCACCCACCCATCAACTCACTCACTCACTCACCCACTCACTCACCCACTCACTCACTCGCTCACCCACTCGCTCACCCACTCACTCACACACTTACTCACTCAATCACCTACTCACCCACTCACTCACACAGTCACTCACTCACCTACTCACTCACTCACTCACCTACCAGCTCACTCTTCCACTCACCCACCAACTCACCCACCCATCAACTCACTCACTCACTCACCCACTCACTCACCCACTCACTCACTCGCTCACCCACTCGCTCACCCACTCACTCACCTACTCACTCACTCACTCACACACCAACTCACTCACTCACCCACTCACTCACCTACTCACTCACTCATTCACCCACTCATCCACTCACTCACCTACTCACTCACCTAGTCACTCACCTACTCACTCACCCACTCACTCACCTACTCACTCACTCAACCACTCTTTCACTCTACCACTCAACAACTCACTGACTCACTCACCAGCTCACTCTACCACTCAACCACCAACTCACCCACCCACCAACTCAGTCACTCACTGACCAACTCACTCACCCCACCCACTCACTCACTCACACACTCACTCACCCACTCACTCACCTACTCACTCACCTACTTACTCACCTACACACTCACTCACCCACCAACTCCCCCACCCACCCACCAACTCACTCATTCACCCACTCACTCACCTACTCACTCACTCACCAACTCACTCACCCACCCACTCACCCACCAATTCACTCTACCCCTCACCCACTCAACCAATCACCAACTCACACACTCACTCACCCACTCACTCACTCACTAACTCACTCTACCACTCACCCACTCATTCTACCACTCACTCACCAACTCACTCTACCACTCACCCACTCACTCACCCACCAACTCACTCACTCACTCACACACTCACTCACTCACCCACTCAATCACTCACTCACTCACTCACCTACTCCCTCACTCACTCACCTACCAGCTCACTCTTCCACTCACCCACCAACTCACCCACCCATCAACTCACTCACCCACTCACTCACTCGCTCACCCACTCGCTCACCCACTCACTCACTCACTCACCTACTCACCCACTTCTCACACACTCACTCACTCACCTACTCACTCACTCACTCACCTACCAGCTCACTCTTCCACTCACCCACCAACTCACCCACCCATCAACTCACTCACTCACTCACCCACTCACTCACCCGCTCACCCACTCGCTCACCCACTCACTCACCTACTCACTCACACACCAACTCACTCACTCACCCACTCACTCACCTACTCACTCACTCATTCACCCACTCATCCACTCACTCACCTACTCACTCACACACCAACTCACTCACTCACCCACTCACTCACCTACTCACTCACTCATTCACCCACTCATCCACTCACTCACCTACTCACTCACCTAGTCACTCACCTACTCACTCACCCACTCACTCACCTACTCACTCACTCAACCACTCTTTCACTCTACCACTCAACAACTCACTGACTCACTCACCAGCTCACTCTACCACTCACCCACCAACTCACCCACCCACCAACTCAGTCACTCACTGACCAACTCACTCACCCACCCACTCACTCACTCACACACACTCACTCACCCACTCACTCACCTACTCACTCACCTACTCACTCACTCACCCACCAACTCCCCCACCCACCCACCAACTCACTCATTCACCCACTCACTCACCTACTCACTCACTCACCAACTCACTCACCCACCCACTCACCCACCAATTCACTCTACCCCTCACCCACTCAACCAATCACCAACTCACTCACTCACCCACTCACTCACTCACTAACTCACTCTACCACTCACCCACTCATTCTACCACTCACTCACCAACTCACTCTACCACTCACCCACTCACTCACCCACCAACTCACTCACTCACTCACACACTCACTCACTCACCCACTCAATCACTCACTCACTCACTCACCTACTCCCTCACTCACTCACCTACCAGCTCACTCTTCCACTCACCCACCAACTCACCCACCCATCAACTCACTCACCCACTCACTCACCCACTCACTCACTCGCTCACCCACTCGCTCACCCACTCACTCACTCACTCACCTACTCACCCACTCACTCACACACTCACTCACTCACCTACTCACTCACTCACTCACCTACCAGCTCACTCTTCCACTCACCCACCAACTCACCCACCCATCAACTCACTCACTCACTCACCCACTCACTCACCCGCTCACCCACTCGCTCACCCACTCACTCACCTACTCACTCACACACCAACTCACTCACTCACCCACTCACTCACCTACTCACTCACTCATTCACCCACTCATCCACTCACTCACCTACTCACTCACCTAGTCACTCACCTACTCACTCACCCACTCACTCACCTACTCACTCACTCAACCACTCTTTCACTCTACCACTCAACAACTCACTGACTCACTCACCAGCTCACTCTACCACTCACCCACCAACTCACCCACCCACCAACTCAGTCACTCACTGACCAACTCACTCACCCACCCACTCACTCACTCACTCACACACACTCACTCACCCACTCACTCACCTACTCACTCACCTACTCACTCACTCACCCACCAACTCCCCCACCCACCCACCAACTCACTCATTCACCCACTCACTCACCTACTCACTCACCTACTCACTCACTCACCCACTCACCAACTCACTCACCCACCCACTCACCCACCAATTCACTCTACCCCTCACCCATTCAACCAATCACCAACTCACACACTCACTCACCCACTCACTCACTCACTAACTCACTCTACCACTCACCCACTCATTCTACCACTCACTCACCCACCAACTCACTCACTCACTCACACACTCACTCACTCACCCACTCAATCACTCACTCACTCACCTACTCACTCACTCACTCACCTACCAGCTCACTCTTCCACTCACCCACCAACTCACCCACCCATCAACTCACTCACTCACTCACCCACTCACTCACACACTCACACACTCACTCACTCACTCACCCACCCACCCCCCACCCACACCCCCCACCCCCCACCCCCCCCCACCCACCCCCCCCACTAGTGTCCCACCCTCACCTCGCTGGTGCTCTCAGCTCGTTGGGGCTGCCGCTTTTACTGAAGGAGGCCTCCACATTGTCCACGTCAGAGAAGCACAGATGGCGGGTCGTGGTGACGCCTGCAGCAACAACAACAACAATAATAATAATCACCACAACAACAATCAACAATCACCACAACAACAACAACAACAATAATCACCACAACAACAATCAACACAACAACAACAACAATAATCACCACAACAACAATCACCACAACAACAACAATAATCACCACAACAACAATCAACACAACAACAACAACAATAATCACCACAACAACAATCAACACAACAACAACAATAATCACCACAACAACAACAATCACCACAACAACAACAATCACCACAACAACAATCACCACAACAACAATCACCACAACAACAATCAACAATCACCACAACAATCAACAATCACCACAACAACAATCAACAACCACAATAACAACAACAACCACCACAATAACAACAACAACCAAAAACCACAACAACAACAATCAACAACCACCACAACAACAACCACAACAACAACAATCACCACAACAACAACAATCACCACAACAACAATCACCACAACAACAACAATCACCACAACAACAATCAACAACCACAATAACAACAACAACCAAAAACCACAACAACAACAACAACCACCACAATAACAACAACAATCAACAACCACCACAACAACAACCACAATAACAACAACCACCACAGTAACAACCACCACAACAACAACCACCTCAACAACAACCACCACAATAACAAGCACAACAACAACAATCAACAACAACCACCACAACAACAACCACCACAGTAACAACAACCACCACAGTAACAACAACAACCACAATAACAAGCACAACAACAACAATCAACCACAACAACAACCAGCACAATAACAACCACAATAACAAGCACAACAACAACAATCAACAACAACCACAACAACCACCACAGTAACAACAACCACAATAACAAGCACAACAACAATCAACCACAACAACCAGCACAATAACAACCACAATAACAAGCACAACAACCATCAACAACAACCACAACAACAACCACCACAGCATCACGCTGCGTGTATGGGCGTGTGTGTGTCACTGTGTGTGTGTCTGTCTGTGTGTGTGTGTCACTGTGTGTGTGTGTGTCACTGTGTGTGTGTGTGTGTGTCACTGTGTGTGTGTGTCACTGTGTGTGTGTATGTGTGTCTGTGTGTGTCTGTGTGTGTCTGTGTGTGTGTCTGTGTGTGTCACTGTGTGTGTGTGTCACTGTGTGTGTGTCTGTGTCTCTGTGTGTGTGTGTCTGTTTGTGTCTGTGTGTGTGTCACTGTGTGTGTGTCACTGTGTGTGTGTCTGTGTCTCTGTGTGTGTGTCTGTTTGTGTCTGTGTGTGTGTCACTGTGTGTGTGTCACTGTGTGTCACTGTGTCTGTGTGTGGGAGTGATAGTGTAGTAGTGGTTAGCGCTACGCTGCGCTATGAACCTGGCGACCCGGGTTCGATTCCCGCTCACGGCCAACACCACAGTGACGATTATCTGAACCGGTCCTGGGCCTCCCCTAGGTCGACTCGGCCTCAAATGAGTACCTGGTGCGGTGTGTAAACATCGCCACTGGGGAGACAAAGGCGGTCGGGCGTGGTGCTGGCCACCCACCCCCTCGTGTACCGTTCCTGCCTTCATAGGTGCTGCTCGCTAACAGCACTTGCCCCTACAGTCTGTTAAGGCTATACGGGGGAGCTTTGTCTTTGTGTGTGTGTCCGTGTGTCTGAGTGTGTGTCTGTGTGTGTGTGGGTCTGTGTGTGTCTGTGTGTCTCTGTGTGTGTGTCTGTGTGTGTATGTGGGGAGCGGTAGTGTAGTGGTTAGCGCTACGCTGCGCTACGAACCCAGCAGAGACTCGAGTTCCATTCCCGCTCACGGCCAACGCCGCCAGTGACAATTATCTGAACCGGTCCTGGGCATCCCCTAGGTGGACTCAGCCTCAAATGAGTACCGGGTGCGATGTGTCGTAAAGATCGCCAATTGGTGAGTAAGCGAGTGGTTGAATGAATGAATGGGTGGATGGGTGGGTGAGTGAATAAGTGGGTGAGTGGGTGAGTGAGTGGGTGAGTGGGTGAGTGAGTTACTGAGTGTGTGGGTGAGTGGGTGGGTGGATGAGTGGGTGAGTGAATAAGTGGGTGGGTGGATGAGTGGGTGGGTGATTGACAGAGTGAGTGGGTGCGTGAGTGGGTCAGTGGGTGAGTGAGTTAGTGAGTGGGTGAGTGAGTTACTGAGTGGGTGAGTGAGTGAGTGACTGAGTGTGTGGGTGCGTGAGTGGGTGAGTGAACGGGTGAGTGGGTGAGTGAGTGGGTGAGTGAGTGGGTGAGTGAGCGGGTGAGTGAGCGGGTGAGTGAGCGGGTGAGTGAGCGAGTGAGTGGGTGAGTGAGTGGGTGGGTGAGTGAGTTTGTGAGTGGGTGAGTGAGTGGGTGAGTGAGTGAGTGAGTGGGTGAGTGAGTGGGTGGGTGAGTGAGTGGGTGAGTGAGTGCGTGGGTGGGTGAGTGAGTGAGTGAGTGGGTGAGTGAGTGAGTGAATGGGTGAATGAGTGGGTGAATGAGTGGGTGATTGAGTGGGTGAGTGGGTGAGTGAGTGAGTGAATGGGTGAATGAGTGGGTGAATGAGTGGGTGAATGAGTGGGTGAGTGGGTGAGTGAGTGAGTGGGTGAGTGGGTGAGTGGGTGAGTGAGTGAGTGGGTGAGTGGGTGAGTGGGTGAGTGAGTGGGTGAGTGGGTGAGTGAATGGGTGAGTGAATGAGTGAGTGAGTGGGTGAGTGGGTGAGTGGGTGAGTGGGTGAGTGAGTGAGTGGGTGAGTGGGTGAGTGAATGGGTGAGTGAGTGGGTGAGTGAGTGAGACCCACAGAGCCCCCACAGACTTGAGGGTGGTGAGCTGCGTTACCGCGGAAACACCGCATCTGGATGATGAGGCGACACGTTTTGGGGTTGAGTATAATGCGGCACTGCTCCACCGCTTTGTCCAGCGAGCCCGTGGCCCTGAACACAGACAGCATGGCCTACACACAGACACACAGATACACACACATAGATACACTCAGACACACACACACACACACAGACACACACAGACACATACACACAGACACAACAACCGCCATTCGCCACTAAGTGGCGGTGACGTCACCACGACGCTTGTGCCAGGCCATGTGCACCTTGAGGCCACGTGAAGTGTCGAACGCCCGCTGGCAGGAGGTCACGGGGCAGACCCAGGTGCCACGGGTCGACTGACTGAGATGACTGGCTGATGCACAGAGGCCGATCTTGACACCGCTGGTACCGGTCATCGGCAAGTCCACTCAGCTCCACGTCCTCCTGTACCACATCACTCCATCTCTTCTCTAGCCCGTGCCGCGCCCGTTTAGTCCCCTCGATCCGGCCGAACAAAAGCTGTTTCGGCATGCGGTGGCTGGGCATGCGGGCTACATGACCCAGCCAACGCAGCCTTGCCTGCCGGAGGAGCTCACCGATGGGACTTTGCCCAGATCTTTCGAGGATTTGTGAGCTCCTAACACAATCCAGCCTGGTTAAACCCAGGATTGATCGTAGGCAGGCCAGCCTAAATGTTTCTAACCTGCGAAGATGTTCCATTAGGGGGGTCCACCTTTCGCAAGCGTAGAGAAGGGAGGGAATGACCGTGGCCGAGAAGACCTGAAGCTTAGTGCGGAGCGACAGACCAGGTAGCTTCCACACAGCGTTACGCAACCGATGAAAAGATATTGCAGCTCGACTGATTCGGAGTGAGACCTCTGCTGTTAAACTGGAGCCGGTCATAAGCACACTTCCCAGGTATGGGAAACTCTCCACTCTCCCCACAACTGTCCCATCACCGATTGGGAGTTGTGGGGGTGCAGTGTCCGATGGTACAAAATACCCAGGCAGGTGCTTAGTTTTGGTGGGGCTGATGGTAAGGCCCCACCTCTTAGTGGCATGCTCCAGTCTCAGCAGCAGCGTCTCCAACTCCTCCTCTGAATGAGCAGCTATTACCAAATCATCAGCATACATAACGTGGTTGAGCAATAGGGAGCCATCCCTTGACCGCACCCGGGCATCGATCAGCCTCCCATTATATCTGTACCATATGGAGATTCCCCCGGTACAGCTACTGAGGGCTTCACGAACTACGTGGTCGAAATAAATGTTAAATAATGTGGGAGCCAGAGGACATCCCTGTCGCACCCCAAGGTGTACAGGGAATGGCTCCGACTCCCGGCCATGTACAGTGAGGGAAAAAAGTATTTGATCCCCTGCTGATTTTGTACGTTTGCCCGCTGACAAAGAAATGATCAGTCTAGAATTTTAATGGTAGGTTTATTTGAACAGTGAGAGACAGAATAATAACAACAAAAATCCAGAAAAACGCATGTCAAAAATGTTATAAATCGATTTGCATTTTAATGAGGGAAATAAGTATTTGACCCCTCTGCAAAACGTGACTTAGCATTTGGTGGCAAAACCCTTGTTGGCAATCACAGAGGTCAGACGTTTCTTGTAGTTGGCCACCAGGTTTTGGACACATCTCAGGAGGGATTTTGTCCCACTCCTCTTTTGCAGATCTTCTCCAAGTCATTAAGGTTTCGAGGCTGACGTTTGGCAACTCGAACCTTCAGCTCCCTCCACAGATTTTCCTACGGGATTAAGGTCTGGAGACTGGCTAGGCCCACTCCAGGACCTTAATGTGCTTCTTCTTGAGCCACTCCTTTGTTGATTTGGCCGTGTGTTTTTTGGGTCATTGTCATGCCGGAATGCCCATCCACGACCCATTTTCAGTGCCCTGGCCGAGGGAAGGAGGTTCTCACCCCAGATTTGACGGTACATGGCCCCGTCCATCGTCCCTTTGATGCGGCAGAAAAACACCACCCCAGAGCGTAATGTTTCCGCCTCCATGTTTGCCGGTACCTTCACGCTGATCCTGCAGCGGAAGGTCTCCTCGGCAACGTCGTCGCCCTGGCAACGGTCGCCACGGAGACGACCTCCATCGCCACGGCGACGGTGCTCGTAGTGCAGGAAGCAGAGGTGGGAGAGGAGGAAACTGGCGTAGGCCGAGCGGCACGAGTTGACGGCACGCAGGGAGAGCTGGGGACACACCACACGCTCGCACACTCACTCACTCACTCGTTCACTCACTCACTCACACACACACTCATTCACTCGCTCGCTCACTCACTCACTCAGTCACTTACACACTCACACACTTACTCACTCACACGCTCGCTCACTCACTCACTCACACGCTCGCTCACTCACTCACTCAGTCAGTCACTCAGTCACTCACTCAGTCACTCACTCACTCAGTCACTCAGTCACTCACTCACACACTCACTCACTCAGTCACTTACACACTCGCTCACTCACTCAGTCACTCACTCAGTCACTCAGTCACTCATTCAGTCGCTCGCTCACTCACTCAGTCACTCACTCACTCAGTCACTCAGTCAGTCACTCAGTCACTCACTCAGTCACTCACTCACTCAGTCACTCACTCACTCACTCAGTCACTCACTCATTCACTCACTCGTTCACTCACTCACTCACTCGTTCACTCACTCACTCACACACACACTCATTCACTCGTTCACTCACTCACTCAGTCACTCATACACTCACTCACTCACTCAGTCACTTACACACTCACACACTTACTCACTCACACGCTCGCTCACTCACTCAGTCAGTCACTCAGTCACTCACTCAGTCACTCACTCACTCAGTCACTCACTCACTCACTCAGTCACTCACTCACTCACTCAGTCACTCACTCACTCACTCACTCACTCGTTCACTCACTCACTCACTCAGTCACTCACTCACTCGTTCACTCACACACTCAGTCACTCAGTCAGTCACTCAGTCACTCACTCACTTACACACTCGCTCACTCACTCAGTCACTCACTCAGTCACTCACACACTCAGTCACTCACACACTCAGTCACTCAGTCACTCACTCAGTCACTCACTCACTCAGTCACTCACTCAGTCACTCACTCAGTCACTCACTCACTCACTCAGTCACTCACTCAGTCACTCACTCAGTCACTCACTCACTCACTCAGTCACTCACTCAGTCACTCACTCACTCAGTCACTCAGTCACTCACTCACTCAGTCACTCACTCAGTCACTCACTCAGTCAGTCACTCAGTCACTCACTCACTCAGTCACTCACTCAGTCAGTCAGTCACTCACTCAGTCACTCACTCAGTCACTCACTCACTCAGTCACTCACTCAGTCACTCACACACTCAGTCACACACTTACACACTCACCCACCCACTCACCCACTCACCCACCCACTCACTCACTCACCCACTCACCAACTTACTCACCAGCTCACTCTACCACCCACCAACTCACTCTACCACTCACTCACCATATCACTCTACCACTCACTCACCCACCAACTCACCCGCTCACCCACCCACCAACTCACTCTACCACCCACCAACTCACTTTACCACCCACCCATCAACTCACTCTACAACTAACTCACCCACCCACCAACTCACTCTACCACTCACTCACCCACCCACCAACTCACTCTACCACTCACTCACTCACCCACCCACCAACTCACTCACCCACCCACCTACCAACTCACTCACACACACACTCACACACCCACTCACTCATTCACTCACACACCCACTCACTCATTCACTCACTCACCCATTCACTTATTCACTCACCTACTCACCCATTCACTCATCCACCCACTCACTCACCCAGCCACTCACTCAGCCACTCACTCACCCACTCATCCACCCACTCACCCACCCACTCACTCACTCACCTACCCACACACCCACCCACCAACTCACCCACACACTCACCCACCCACCCACTCACTCACCCACCCACCCACTCACCCACTCACTCACTCACACACTCACTCACCCACCCACCCACTCACTCACTCACCCACTCACCCATTCACTCATCCACCCACTCACTCACCCACCCACTCACTCACCCACCCACTCACTCATCCACTCACTCACTCATTCACTCACCCACTCACCCACACACTCACCCACTCACCCACCCACCAACCCACTCACTCACCCACTCACCCACCCACTCAACCACTCACTCACCCACCCATCCACCCACTCACCCACCCAGTCACACACTCAACCACCTACCCACTCACCCACACACTCACCCACCCACTCACCCACTCACCCACCCACTCACCCACCCACCCACTCAACCACTCACCCACCCACTCACCCACACACTCACCCACTCACCCACCCACCCACTCAACCACCCACTCACCCACTCACTCACTCACCCCCTCAGGTAAGGCTGCCAGGTGAATTTCTTCTCCAAATTTCGCAAGGGACTGAACGGCTCTGCCCAACACTGCAAACATCATCATCATCACATTATCATAATCAGCACATCATCGTCATCATCATCACATCATCATCACATCATCATCAGCACATCAACATCACAGCAGCATCACATCATCATCAAATAATCATCATATCATCATCACATCATCAGCACGTCATCATCATCATCACATCATCATCACTACATCATCATCATCACATCATCATCAGCAGCACATCATCATCACCTCATCATCATCAGCACATCATCATCATCATCAGCACATCATCAGCATCAGCACATCATCATATCGTCATCATCAAATCATCATCATACCATCACATCATCATTATCAGCACATCGTCATCATCATCAAATCGTCATCATCATCACATCAGAATTACATCATCAAATCATCATCAGCACATCGTCATCATCATTACATCATCATCATCAGCACAACAACAGTCATATGGGAGCCTCAGTCTGGCTCTGAGCCTCAGTGATTAACACTGAACCCTGTGGGAGCCTCAGTCTGGCTCTGTGAGTCTCAGTGATTAACACTGAACCCTGTGGGAGCCTCAGTCTGGCTCTGTGAGCCTCAGTGATTAACACTGAACCCTGTGGGAGCCTCAGTCTGGCTCAATGAGCCTCAGCGATTAACACTGAACCCTGTGGGAGCCTCAGTCTGGCTCTGTGAGCCTCAGTGATTAACACTGAACCCTGTGGGAGCCTTAGTCTGGCTCTGTGAGTCTCAGTGATTAACACTGAACCCTGTGGGAGCCTCAGTCTGGCTCTGTGAGTCTCAGTGATTAACACTGAACCCTGTGGGAGCCTCAGTCTGGCTCTGTGAGTCTCAGTGATTAACACTGAACCCTGTGGGAGCCTTAAGTCTGGCTCTGTGAGTCTCAGTGATCAACACTGAACCCTGTGGGAGCCTCAGTCTGGCTCTGTGAGTCTCAGTGATTAACACTGAACCCTGTGGGAGCCTTAGTCTGACTCTGTGAGTCACAGTGATTAACACTGAACCCTGTGGGAGCCTCAGTCTGACTATATGAGCCTCAGTGATTAACACTGAACCCTGTGGGAGCCTTAGTCTGACTATATGAGCCTCAGTGATTAACACTGAACCCTGTGGGAGCCTTAGTCTGGCTCTGTGAGTCTCAGTGATTAACACTGAACCCTGTGGGAGCCTCAGTCTGGCTCTGTGAGTCTCAGTGATTGACACTGAACCCTGTGGGAGCCTCAGTCTGGCTCTGTGAGTCTCAGTGATTAACACCGAACCCTGTGGGAGCCTCAATCTGGCTCTGTGAGCCTCAGTTATTAACACTGAACCCTGTGGGAGCCTCAGTCTGGCTCTGTGAGTCTCAGTGATTAACAATGAACCCTGTGGGAGCCTTAAGTCTGGCTCTGTGAGTCTCAGTGACTAACACTGAACCCTGTGGGAGCCTCAGTCTGACTATATGAGCCTCAGTGATTAACACTGAACCCTGTGGGAGCCTCAGTCTGGCTCTGAGTCTCAGTAATTAACACTGAACCCTGTGGGAGCCTCAGTCTGGCTCTGTGAGCCTCAGTGATTAACACTGAACCCTGTGGGAGCCTTAGTCTGGCTCTGTGAGTCTCAGTGATTAACACTGAACCCTGTGGGAGGCTCAGTCTGGCTCTGTGAGTCTCAGTGATTAACACTGAACCCTGTGGGAGCCTTAAGTCTGGCTCTGTGAGTCTCAGTGATCAACACTGAACCCTGTGGGAGCCTCAGTCTGGCTCTGTGAGTCTCAGTGATTAACACTGAACCCTGTGGGAGCCTTAGTCTGACTCTGTGAGTCACAGTGATTAACACTGAACCCTGTGGGAGCCTCAGTCTGACTATATGAGCCTCAGTGATTAACACTGAACCCTGTGGGAGCCTTAGTCTGACTATATGAGCCTCAGTGATTAACACTGAACCCTGTGGGAGCCTTAGTCTGGCTCTGTGAGTCTCAGTGATTAACACTGAACCCTGTGGGAGCCTCAGTCTGGCTCTGTGAGTCTCAGTGATTAACACTGAACCCTGTGGGAGCCTCAGTCTGGCTCTGTGAGTCTCAGTGATTAACACTGAACCCTGTGGGAGCCTTAGTCTGGCTCTGTGAGTCTCAGTGATTAACACTGAACCCTGTGGGAGCCTCAGTCTGGCTCTGTGAGTCTCAGTGATTAACACTGAACCCTGTGGGAGCCTCAGTCTGGCTCTGTGAGTCTCAGTGATTAACACTGAACCCTGTGGGAGCCTCAGTCTGGCTCTGTGAGCCTCAGTGATTAACACTGAACCCTGTGGGAGCCTTAGTCTGGCTCTGTGAGCCTCAGTGATTGACACTGAACCCTGTGGGAGTCCCAGTATGGTTCTGTGAGTCTCAGTGATTAACACTGAACCCTGTGGGAGCCTTAGTCTGGCTCTGTGAGCCTCACAGCGATTAACACTGAACCCTGTGGGAGACTTAGTCTGGCTCTGTGAGTCTCAGTGATTAACACTGAACCCTGTGGGAGCCTCAGTCTGGCTCTGTGAGTCTCAGTGATTAACACTGAACCCTGTGGGAGCCTCAGTCTGACTATATGAGCCTCAGTGATTAACACTGAACCCTGTGGGAGCCTTAGTCTGGCTCAGTGAGCCTCAATCGTAAGTTAAAAAAACCGCACGCAAACATTTCTGAGGTAAATTATCATCAAATAATGTCGAGTAAATTTTTTTTTTTTAAACCCCCATTGCCGGATGTTGATTAAAAGGAAGAAAAAAAATTAATGCATCGTTAAATAATGTTGATTTTTTAACAACAACAAATATACACGTACATTTTCTTTGGTTCTTTCGGTAAAGTCACGTAGTTATTTCAATGCTAAATTCTCCTGTTTGATTTGTACTAAGTGCCTCGGTGAATGTGTATGCTCTGACTTTAACGTGTATGCTTTAACTTAGCTATTTCAATGCTAAATTGTATGAGTAACAAGCTAATCATTCAGCTATTTCAATGCTAAATTATATGCTAATTCCTTTGTCAAGGCGCTTTGTTTCCTCTCACAGAGCTTAAAGGTCGCGATCTGAACGTGGCTCTTTCACTCCAGCGCTGTCCTACCGGACAGTCTCGTCCCTTCACCTGATGAAGGCCGCGTGTGTTGTGGCCGAAACGTCAAATCTACGTGACTTTACCGAAAGAACCAAAGAAGATGAATCATTGCAGTCACGAAAGCTTTAAATCGAAAAATACACGTACATTGTAAAAAAAAAATGTTGATGTTAAAAACAAAAATAAAATCGAATCCGACCTTTCACATTGCTCCCGGGGAGAACGCACTTCATGTCTGCTCCCGGGGAGAACGCACTTCATGTCTGAGCCGCGACATGCGAAGAATAATAAGTTATTGTTGTTGTTGTGCTGTTTATTTGTTGATGTTGTTAACTCTTATAAACGTCGACTACTGTACCCGTTTCCCGCCAAACGCCATTGGCCCATCGATTCCTCACAGAGTCCCCACGATTCACCAACCGATTCTGAATCGATTCATCAACCGATTCTGAATCGATTCATCAACCGATTTTGAATCGATTCACCGTCCGCCACCAATAACGTTGGAAGACCAATGCTCAGCAGAGTCGATTCCAACGAATCTAAGCCAACGTTGCGCCCTCATTATTTTCAAAGCGGAATCGCCGATTGCTAAACTTTTGGTCGACTGGCGACCCCGAATCGATTCTTTCGATGTTTATAATCGATGACGTCGAGAGACGTGATCAATCCACTGTTGGATGGAACCGTGAATATTGATCCATCAGTGTGAACGTTAAACTATGGAGCTTTGTCGTTTTGTTTTTACGGCAGGGCGAACCCACACGCGCTCCTGCATACCAGGCCACTACGTTGTCTCACTCACTCACCCAGACACTCACCCACTCACTCACTCACCCAGTCACTCACCTACTCACTCACCCACTCACTCACCCACCCACTCACTCACCCACTCACTCACCTACTCACTCACCCACTCACTCACCTACTCACTCACCCACCCATTCACTCACCCAGTCACTCACTCACCCACTCACTCACCCACTCACTCACTAACTCACTCACTCACCCACTCACTCACTCACCCACCCACTCACTCACCCACTCACTCACCCAGTCACTCACCCATTCACTCACTCACCCACCCACCCACTCACCCACCCACCCATTCACTCACTCACCCACTCACCCACTCACTCACCCATTCACTCACCCACTCACTCACCCATTCACTCACCCACTCACTCACCCACTCACTCACCCACTCACTCACCTACTCACTCACTCACCCAGTCACTCACCCACCCACCCATTCACTCACCCAGTCACTCACTCACCCAGTCACCCACCCATTCACTCACCCAGTCACTCACCTACTCACTCACTCACCCATTCACTCACCCAGTCACTCACTCACCCATTCACTCACTCACCCACTCACCCACTCACTCACCCATTCACTCACCCACTCACTCACCCATTCACTCACCCACTCACTCACCCACTCACTCACCTACTCACTCACTCACCCACTCACTCACTCACCCACCCACTCACTCACTCACCCACTCACCCACTCACTCACTCACCCAGTCACTCACCCATTCACTCACTCACCCACCCACCCACTCACTCACCCACCCACCCATTCACTCACTCACCCACTCACTCACCCATTCACTCACCCACTCACTCACCCATTCACTCACCCACTCACTCACCCACTCACTCACCCACTCACTCACCTACTCACTCACTCACCCAGTCACTCACCCACCCACCCATTCACTCACCCAGTCACTCACTCACCCAGTCACCCACCCATTCACTCACCCAGTCACTCACCTACTCACTCACTCACCCATTCACTCACCCAGTCACTCACTCACCCATTCACTCACTCACTCACCCATTCACTCACCCAGTCACTCACTCACTCACTCACCCATTCACTCACCCACCCATTCACTCACCCAGTCACTCACCCACTCACTCACCCACCCACTCACTCACCCACTCACTCACTCACCCACTCACTCACCCACCCATTCACTCACTCACTCACCCACTCACTCACCCACTCACTCACCTACTCACTCACCCACCCATTCACTCACCCAGTCACTCACTCTCCCACTCACTCACCCACCCACTCACTCACCCACTCACTCACCCACTCACTCACCCAGTCACTCACTCACCCACCCACCCATTCACTCACCCAGTCACTCACTCACCCAGTCACCCACCCATTCACTCACCCAGTCACTCACCCATTCACTCACTCACCCATTCACTCACTCACTCACCCAGTCACTCACTCACCCATTCACTCACCTACTCACCCACCCATTCACTCACCCAGTCACTCACCCACTCTCTCAACCACTCACTCACCCACCCACTCACTCAAGTCACCCACCCACTCACCCACCTACTCACCCAACCACACACTCACCCACTCACCCACTCACCCACCCACTCACCCACCCACTCACTCAACCACTCACTCACTCACCCACCCACTCACTCAGTCACCCACTCAGTCACCCACTCACCCACCCACTCACTCAGCTACTCACCCACCCATTCACCCACCCACCCACTCACCCACCCACCCACCCACTCACCCACCCACCCACTCACCCACTTACTCACTCACCCAACCACTCACCCACTCACTCACTCACTCACCCACCCACCCACTCACTCACCCACCCACTCACTCACCCACTCACCCACCCACTCACCCACCCACCTACTCACCCACTCACTCACCCACCCACTCACTCACCCACTCACTCACTCACCCACTCACTCACTCACCCATTCACTCACCCACTCACCCACCCACTCACTCACCCACTCACCCACCCACTCACTCACCCACTCACCCACCCACTCACCCACCCACTCACTCACCCACCCACTCACTCACCCACTCACTCACCTACTCACTCACCCACTCACTCACCTACTCACTCACCCACCCATTCACTCACCCAGTCACTCACTCACCCACTCACTCACCCACTCACTCACTAACTCACTCACTCACCCACTCACTCACTCACTCACCCACCCACTCACTCACTCACCCACTCACCCACTCACTCACCCAGTCACTCACCCATTCACTCACTCACCCACCCACCCACTCACCCACCCACCCATTCACTCACTCACCCACTCACCCACTCACTCACCCATTCACTCACCCACTCACTCACCCATTCACTCACCCACTCACTCACCCACTCACTCACCCACTCACTCACCTACTCACTCACTCACCCAGTCACTCACCCACCCACCCATTCACTCACCCAGTCACTCACTCACCCAGTCACCCACCCATTCACTCACCCAGTCACTCACCTACTCACTCACTCACCCATTCACTCACCCAGTCACTCACTCACCCATTCACTCACTCACCCACCCACCCACTCACTCACCCACCCACCCATTCACTCACTCACCCACTCACCCACTCACTCACCCATTCACTCACCCACTCACTCACCCATTCACTCACCCACTCACTCACCCACTCACTCACCCACTCACTCACCTACTCACTCACTCACCCAGTCACTCACCCACCCACCCATTCACTCACCCAGTCACTCACTCACCCAGTCACCCACCCATTCACTCACCCAGTCACTCACCTACTCACTCACTCACCCATTCACTCACCCAGTCACTCACTCACCCATTCACTCACTCACTCACCCATTCACTCACCCAGTCACTCACTCACTCACCCATTCACTCACCCACCCATTCACTCACCCAGTCACTCACCCACTCAACCACTCACTCACTCAGGCACCCACTCACTCACTCACTCACCCACTCACTCACCTACTCACTCACCCACTCACTCACTCACCCACCCATTCACTCACCCAGTCACTCACCCACTCACTCACCCACCCACTCACTCACCCACTCACTCACTCACCCACTCACTCACCCACCCATTCACTCACTCACTCACCCACTCACTCACCCACTCACTCATCCACTCACTCACCTACTCACTCACCCACCCATTCACTCACCCAGTCACTCACACTCCCACTCACTCACTCACCCACCCACTCACTCACCCACTCACTCACCCAGTCACTCACTCACCCACCCACCCATTCACTCACCCAGTCACTCACTCACTCACCCAGTCACCCACCCATTCACTCACCCAGTCACTCACCTACTCACTCACCCATTCACTCACTCACCCATTCACTCACTCACTCACCCAGTCACTCACTCACCCATTCACTCACCTACTCACCCACCCATTCACTCACCCAGTCACTCACCCACTCTCTCAACCACTCACTCACCCACCCACTCACTCAAGTCACCCACTCACTCACCCAGTCACTCACCCACTCACCCACCCACTCACCCACCTACTCACCCAACCACACACTCACCCACTCACCCACTCACCCACCCACTCACCCACCCACTCACTCAACCACTCACTCACTCACCCACCCACTCACTCAGTCACCCACTCACCCACCCACTCACTCAGCTACTCACCCACCCATTCACCCACCCACCCACTCACCCACCCACCCACTCACCCACCCACCCACTCACCCACTTACTCACTCACCCAACCACTCACCCACTCACTCACTCACCCACCCACCCACTCACTCACCCACCCACTCACTCACCCACTCACCCACCCACCTACTCACCCACTCACTCACCCACCCACTCACTCACCCACTCACTCACTCACCCACTCACTCACTCACCCATTCACTCACCCACTCACCCACCCACTCACTCACCCACTCACCCACCCACTCACTCACCCACTCACCCACCCACTCACCCACCCACTCACTCACCCACTCATCCACCCACCCACTCACCCACCCACTCACCCACTTACTCACCTACTCACTCACTCACCCACTCACTCACCCACCCACTCACTCACCCACCCACTCACCCACTTACTCACCTACTCACTCACTCAACCACTCACTCACTCACCCACCCACTCACTCAGTCACCCACTCACCCACCCACTCACTCAGCCACTCACCCACCCATTCACCCACCCACCCACTCACCCACCCACCCACTTACTCACTCACCCAACCACTCACCCACTCACTCACTCACCCACCCACCCACTCACCCACCCACTCACTCACCCACTCACCCACCCACTCACCCACCCACTCACTCACCCACCCACTCACTCACCCACTCACTCACTCACCCATTCACTCACCCACTCACCCACCCACTCACTCACCCACTCACCCACCCACTCACCCACTCACCCACCCACCCACTCACTCACCCACTCATCCACCCACCCACTCACCCACCCACTCACCCACTTACTCACCTACTCACTCACTCACCCACTCACTCACTCACCCACCCACTCACTCACCCACCCACTCACCCACCCACTCACCCACTTACTCACCTACTCACTCACTCACCCACTCACACCCACTTACTCACCTACTCACTCACCCAACCACTCACCCACTCACTCAGTCACCCACTCACTCACCCACTCACTCAGTCACCCACTCACTCACCTACTCACTCACCCAACCACTCACCTACTCACTCACCCAACCACTCACTCACCCACTCACCCACCCACTCACTCACCCACTCACCTACTCACTCACCCACCCACCCACTCACTCACCCACCCACTCACCCACTCACCCACCCACCCACTCCCCCACCCACTCACCCACTTACTCACCTACTCACTCACCCACCCACTCACTCACCCACCCACTGAACCACTTACTCACCCACCCACTCACCCAACCACTCACCCATCAGCGCCATCTCCGCTCTCACCAGCAGGGGGCGACAGAGCCAATTGTGAACTCTATGGGTGACCAAAGCAGCCTCAGCAAGCGTACGCAATACAAAATATTTCTTATTACTGTTTGTAAAAAAAACAACGTTCTATAAACATAAAAACTGATGTGTAATTCTAAACACCTCATTATTTACAACTTTTAAAAAAAAACATTTTAAGAATAAAAATGTGCATCGGCCGGGAATCGAACCCGGGCCTCCCGCGTGGCAGGCGAGAATTCTACCACTGAACCACCGATGCTGTACGAATACGTTAGGTACCGTAAAGCCTTACATAGTCAACTATTACGGTGTCAAAGATAGCTTTTTGTGCTTTTTAACAATGTTAAAGTTTATTTTTAATTAGTTTAATGAGGTAATATTGGTCACATATTACCTCATATATGATGTGTTAACCTCCTCATACCAACTCCATCACTAATGCTGAGCAGTCGTCCTTACATAGCCAACCTTTAATGCGTTATACAATGTGATTTTATTGGTTTTATGAGGTAATATGAGTAACATATATCATATATTACCTCATATAATGTAGTATGAGATCCTAATACCAATTCTACCACTGAACCACCGATGCCGTGCATGAGATAGATGCCACTGATCGTTATATAGTCAATAATTAGTGTTAATTTGTATTATTATTAGTTTTATGAGGTAATATGAATCACATATTACCTCATAAATAACTTCATATATTAAGTATGTTATCCTAATACCACTGATTGACAATATCAGGACGAATGGTATCTATACATTGCAGTTACAGCATAAGTGGTTAAGTGGTGGTAGACTTGGTAGAAGGATATTCTTGGTTCTTTAGGTAAAGTCTCCACCACGTAGAAGGGAAACAATAAAATAATAAAAATATAAAACAATAGAATTATTGTAAAACAATAAAATTATTATTCTTGGTTCTTTCGGTAAAGTCACCACGTAGAAGGGAAACAATAAAATAATAAAAACATAAAACAATAAAATTCTTGCAAAACAATAAAGTTATTATTCTTGGTTCTTTCGGTAAAGTCACCACCACGTTAGAAGGGAAACAATAAAATAATAAAAATATAAAACAATAAAATTCTTGTAAAACAATACAATTATTATTCTTGGTTCTTTCGGTAAAGTCACCACCACGTTAGAAGGGAAACAATAAAATAATAAAAATATAAAACAATAAAATTATTGTAAAACAATAAAATTATTATTCTTGGTTCTTTAAGTAAAGTCACCACCGCGTTAGAAGGGAAACAATACAATAATAATAATATAAAACAATAAAATTATTGTAAAACAATAAAATTATTATTCTTGGTTCTTTGGGTAAAGTCACCACCACGTAGAAGGGAAACAATAAAATAATAAAAATATAAAAACAATAAAATTATTGTAAAACAATAAAATTATTATTCTTGGTTCTTTAGGTAAATTTCGATTTAAAGCTTTCGTGACTGCAAGGATTCATCTTCTTTGGTTCTTTCGGTAAAGTCACGTAGAATGAGATTAAAATAATACATTGATCAAATAAAATAACAATAATATTCTCACGACGTTTCGGCCACAACACAAGCGGCCTTCATCAGGTGAAAGTAAAGTCACCACTTCCCGACATGCAGCAAACTTGAAATTTTCCGTGTGGGTACTTTCCAGACTGTACATCGTGCAACAATTATAAAAATACAATTTAGTTTTTTTTTAGGGGGGGGGTAGGGAGATCAATAATGCATTTTTTTTATGCACGCCAAGTGAGCTGTGACGTCACAGCTGTCACGTGACCCGCGCACGTGGAAGCGTAACGCGTTGTAGTGTAGTGGTTAGCGCGCTGTCTGTGTGTGTCTGTGTGTGTGTGTCTGTGTGTGTGTGTCTGTGTGTGTGTGTCTGTGTCTGTGTGTGTCTGTGTGTCTGTGTGTGTCTGTGTGTGCGTGTGTGTCTGTGTGTGTGTGTGTCTGTGTGTGTGTCTGTGTGTGTGTGTATGTCTGTGTCCGGCAAAACAACCCCCTACCTCCTCGCGGTGCCGGACGGGCAACTCTGTCGTGGACAGTGCTGTGGGGGGAGATCCAATTTTGATTGGCTCCTCCCCTCATGGCATATGTGTCCACCACAGGGGCTAAACGGAGGCTCTGGACGGGTGCGAGGGGCTGGTAACCCCTCCACCTTCAATTAATTACCACGAAACCACGAATTAAACTGAAATATGTAACAAATAAGCTTGTGCCGGAGGCCCCGGGGGGCCAGGCGTCTATGACGTCTCCTGGCCAAACCCCAATTGGCGGAGCCAGGAGATTGAATATCTACCCTCGGGGCTACTCCAGAAACAACGAAAAGCCACTACGGGTGGCCACGTGGAATGGTCGAACGCTCACTGCAGAGGAGAGGCGGCCACTCCTCTGTCGGGAGCTGGACCGGTACCGCCTGGATCTATGCGGCATTCAGGAGGTCCGGTGGACCGGCACTGGCTCCTGCCACCATGAGGGGTGGACAGTCCTCTACTCGGGGCAGCAGACTGCCAAACAACAGGGTGTGGCTCTTCTTTTGAACAAAAGAATGAAGGGGGCGTGGGAGCGTGGCGGTGAGGTGTGGGAAGCTGTAAGCCCCAGGCTACTTTGGGCTCGCCTTCCCATCAACCGGAGGCGAGGAATGGCGGTCGTGGTTACTTATGCCCCCACCGAAGATGAACATCCGTGGAGGGATGCAGGCAAAGCCGATGAGTCAGATGCCTTCTATGACCTCCTGTCCCAGGTGCTGGCTAAAGTGGCCCCTCGGGATAGAGTCATCATGTTGGGTGACTTCAATGCCCGAGTTGGTCATGATACTGGCACCTGGTCTGGAGTGATTGGAGGGCATGGGCCAGATCAGCTCAATAACAACGGTAGGAGGCTGCTAGATTTTTGTGCAGCCCATGGGCTTGTAATTACCAACATGCTGTTCCGGCATCGGCGCATCCACACAACATCATGGATGCATGCCGGGTCCAAGCAAGAACATCTGCTGGACTACATAGTGACGGACCAGCGAATGCGAGCCCATGTCCTTGACACCAGGACCTACCGTGGAGCTGATCTGCCCTCTGACCATCGATTAGTCATCTGTAAGATGTGCCTGCCATTCTTCCACTCCGGTGGTGGGTGCACACCCAGGACCCCATTCCAACCTAAAGTGGCCTGGTCTCAGTTATCTGATGAAAGTTGCAAGCGAGAATTTCATCATCGCTTGCTGCTGGGATTGGCATCGTCCCCGACTCTTCCTGATGTCGAGGGTAAATGGGCGAGGTTTAGGACTCTGACTCATGCAGCTGCAATGGCTGCTTTGGGTACGCGGTCCAGACATCCCCAGAGACCCTGGCTGACAGAGGAGGTGTTCAGGATGGTTGAGAAAAAGCGACAGGCCCACTGTCATCGGTTACAGAATCCCACGTCAGATAATGAGGAGGCTTACCGCAGCCTTCGCTCGAAGGTTCAGAGAGCCGTGAGGCGCTGCAAGGATGGGTGGTGGTCGCGGGTTGCTGAGGAGATGGAGTCTGCCTCAGTGGCCCGTGATCACAAATCTCTATTTAACTCCATCAAAAAAGTAACCTGCAGCGCCACACCTATTACCATCATTAGGGGAAAAAACGGTGATCCAATCTCCGACCCCCAGGAACAGGTTCGCAGATTTGCTGAGCATTTCTGTGAGGTCCTGAGGGAGGGAAAATCCCTCAGCCAGGAAAACATCGTGGCACAAAGTGAGGATGACCCTGCTGAGGCTGCAGTGCCTCAAATATTGGAAGAAGTCACCCCCTGTGAGTGGCTGGCTGAGGTGCCATCTGCTGAGGAAGTATTGAAGGCGATCCGGAGTCTGAGACCAGGAAAGGCAGCGGGCAGAGATGATCTCCCAAGCGAAATGCTGAGGGAGGGTGGCGTTTGTGCACAGACTGCCCTATATGACATCATAACAACAGTCTGGACCACTGGACGGGTTCCGCAGGATTGGAAGGATGCCCTGGTGGTCCCCCTTTTTAAGAAGGGGGACCGCACAGACTGTAACAACTACAGGGGCATCTCACTCCTCAGTGTGCCAGGAAAGGTCCTGGCAAGGATTATTCAGCATCGCCTTGCCAGGCACGCTGAGGAGAGGCTTGCGGAGCCCCAATGCGGTTTCAGGATAGGGCGGTCCTGCACAGATGCCATATTTTCTGTCCGTCTGCTACAGCAGAGGTGTAGGGAATTCCAACAAGACCTACATCGCTGCTTTATTGACCTGGTCAAGGCCTATGATACCATCAGTAGGCCTGGGCTCTGGGTCGTTCTTCGTGCTTTTGGAGTACCTGACCCTCTGCTCACGATCATTAAGGACCTTCATGATGGTGAGCGGGCCCGGGTAAAACTACGTGGCTGGGAGTCAGAGCCATTCCCTGTACACCTTGGGGTGCGACAGGGATGTCCTCTGGCTCCCACATTATTTAACATCTATTTTGACCACGTAGTTCGTGAAGCCTTCAATAGCTGTACCGGGGGAATCTCCATATGGTACAGATATAATGGGAGGCTAATCGATGCCCGGGTGCGGTCAAGGGATGGCTCCCCATTGCTCAACCACGTTATGTATGCTGATGATTTGGTAATAGCTGCTCAGTCAGAGGAGGAGTTGGAGACGCTGCTGCTGAGACTGGAGCGTGCCACTAAGAGGTGGGGCCTTACCATCAGCCCCACCAAAACTAAGCACCTGCCTGGGTATTTTGTACCATCGGACACTCCACCCCCACAACTCCCAATCGGTGATGGGGCAGTTGTGGAGAGAGTGGAGAGTTTCCCATACCTGGGCAGTGTGCTTATGACTGGCTCCAGTTTAACAGCAGAGGTCTCACTCCGAATCAGTCGAGCGGCAATATCTTTTCATCGGTTGCGTAACGCTGTGTGGAAGCTACCTGGTCTGTCGCTCCGCACTAAGCTTCAGGTCTTCTCGGCCACGGTCATTCCCTCCCTTCTCTACGCTTGCGAAACGTGGACCCCCCTAATGGAACATCTTTGCCGGTTAGAAACATTTAGGCTGGCCTGCCTACGATCCATCCTGGGTTTAACCAGACTGGATTGTGTGAGGAGCTCACAAATCCTTGAAAGATCTGGGCAGGGTCCCATCGGTGAGCTCCTCCGGCAGGCAAGGCTGCGATGGCTGGGTCATGTAGCCCGCATGCCCAGCCACCGCATGCCGAAACAGCTTTTGTTTGGCCGGATTGAGGGGGCTAAGTGGGCGCGGCACGGGCTAGAGAAGAGATGGAGTGATGTGGTACAGGAGGACGTGGAGCTGAGTAGACTTGCCGATGACTGGTACCAGCGGTGTCAAGATCGGCCTCTGTGGAGGAGGCTCGTGAAGGACGCTACTGGGCAGTTGGAGGCAGTCGCCCTCCAACAACAACGGAGGGCGGAGGAGCGACGCTCACAACAACGAGCGGAGCGCCGGGTGGCTAAAGCACAGCAGGTTGGCACAGTAGGGGGCACAGGTGGTGCATCAGCCAGTCATCTCAGTCAGTCGACCCGTGGCACCTGGGTCTGCCCCGTGACCTCCTACCAGCGGGCGTTCGACACTTCACGTGGCCTCAGGGTGCACATAGCCTGGCACAAGCGTCGTGGTGACGTCACCGCCACTTAGTGGCGAATGGCAGTTGTTGTTGGTTGTTGTTGTTGTGTATGTCTGTGTGTGTGTGTCTGTGTGTGTGTTTGTGTGTGTGTGTCACTGTGTGTGTATGTGTGTGTATGTATGTGTGTGTCTGTGTGTGTCTGTGTGTGTGTGTCTGTGTGTGTGTATGTCTGTGTGTGTCTGTGTGTGTGTGTGTCTGTGTGTGTGTCTGTGTGTGTGTCTGTGTGTGTGTATGTCTGTGTGTGTGTCTGTGTGTGTGTGCGTGTCTGTGTGTGTGTGTCACTGTGTGTGTGTATGTGTGTGTATGTATGTGTGTGTGTCTGTGTGTGAGTGTGTGTGTATGTGTGTGTGTCTGTGTGTGTGTGTGTGTATCTGTGTGTATCTGTGTGTGTATCTGTGTGTGTCTGTCTGTGTGTGCGTGTGTGTGTGTGTGTCTGTGTGTGTGTCTGTGTGTGTGTCTGTGTGTGTGTCTGTGTGTGTCTGTGTATGTGTGTGTGTGTCACTGTGTGTGTCTGTGTGTGTGTCTGTGTGTGTGTCTGTGTGTGTGTCTGTGTGTGTCTGTGTATGTGTGTGTGTGTCACTGTGTGTGTGTCACTGTGTGTGTGTCTGTGTGTGTGTGTCTGTGTGTGTCTGTGTATGTGTGTCTGTGTGTGTGTACGTGTGTGTGGGGAGCGATAGTGTAGTGGTTAGCGCTACGCTGCGCTATGAACCTGGCGACCCGGGTTCGATTCCCGCTCACGGCCAACACCACCAGTGACGATTATCTGAACCGGTCCCGGGCCTCCCCTAGGTCGACTCAGCCTCAAAACTACTAACGGCTGTGGTGTGTGGTGAACATCGCCACTGGGGAGACAAAGGCGGCCGGGCGTGGTGGATCCAAGCCCCCGGGCGAAGCCGGGTAGTCAAGCTAGTTCATATATACGAGGTGAAATATGACTTAGATATGGCTTAGATTACCACAAAAGCAATACAAATACACTTTGAAGTTTTATGAAACCAATAAAAATAAAACTTTCAAGTTTTTATTTTTATTGGTTTTATGAAGTAGTCTAAGTCGCACATTACCCCGTATATAATGTTTAACATCCGTACACCAATTCTACCACGATGCTGTACGTGAAATTTAGACACCATTAGGCCTCATAATGTCAACCATTAAGTCGATTGTTATTGGTCTTACGAGTTAACCCAAGTCGCACGTTACCTCATATATGATGTCACCGAAATACCAATTCTACAACCGATTGATGCACGTAATTGATACAGACACCATTCGACGTTACATCGGCAAACTTTCAACGTGTTCTAAATCGAAATTTAATTCGATTTGTGAGGTAATATTAGTCATATTTTACCTCATATATAAAGTATAACATCCGTTTGGCCAACGACCACTCAACCACCGATGCTGTACGTGAGAGAGAGAGAGAGACACACAATTCGTCAATAATTTGTGTTAAAGTGCATTATTATTATTCGTTTCATGAGGTAATCTAAGTCGTTAATTATCTTCATTCGAAGCTTTTTCGATAAAGTCATCACGTGGGTAGGAAATAAAATTATAGATCGCGACACAGAAATCGTCATCAGGTGGAACAACCACAGCAATCGTCATCAGGTGGAACAACCACAGCAATCGTCAGCACTTGCCCCTACAGCCCTGCTAGAGGCTATCTGGAGGAGCTTTGTCTGTGTGTGGTGTGTGTAGTACATAGACACTGCTGCTGCTACTCGCTACTAGCAGCACTTGCCCCTACAGCCCTGCTAGAGGCTACCTGGGGGACCTTTGTCTGCGTGTGTGGTGTGTGTAGTACATAGACACTGCTGCTGATACTCGCTAGCTAACAGCATTTGCCCCTACAGCCCTGCTAGAGGCTACCTGGGGGAGCTTTGTCTGTGCCTGTGTGCGTGCCCTCGCCAGCCGAGATCAACACCGAGACCACAAAACGCGTTTGGTGTTTGTGGCAGCTGTCTGATTTATCGATCTCCGAAGCTGATCGATAAATCAGACAGGCGGGACCCTGACATCATCACCGATCATCGAGTGGGAATGTCTAGCAGCAGCCGCAAACAGACTCATAGAGACCCACACTCATAAAGACCCACACTCATAGAGACCCACACTCATAGAGACCCACACTCATAGAGACCCATACTCATAGAGACCCACACTCACAGAGACCCATACTCATAGAGACCCACACTCATAGAGACCCACACTCATAGAGACCCATACTCATAGAGACCCACACTCACAGAGAACCACACTCATAGAGACCCACACTCACAGAGACCCACACTCACAGAGACCCACACTCACAGAGACCCACACTCATAGAGACCCACACTCATAGAGACCCATACTCATAGAGACCCACACTCACAGAGACCCACACTCATAGAGACCCATATTCATAGAGACCCACACTCATAGAGACCCACACTCATAGAGACCCATACTCATAGAGACCCATACTCATAGAGACCCACACTCATAGAGACCCATACTCATAGAGACCCACACTCACAGAGACCCATACTCATAGAGACCCACACTCATAGAGACCCACACTCATAGAGACCACACTCACAGAGACCCACACTCATAGAGACCCATATTCATAGAGACCCACACTCATAGAGACCCACACTCATAGAGACCCATACTCATAGAGACCCATACTCATAGAGACCCACACTCATAGAGACCCATACTCATAGAGACCCACACTCACAGAGACCCATACTCATAGAGACCCACACTCACAGAGACCCACACTCACAGAGACCCACACTCATAGAGACCCACACTCATAGAGACCCACACTCATAGAGACCCATACACACAGAGACCCACACTCATAGAGACCCACACTCACAGAGACCCACACTCACAGAGACCCATACTCATAGAGACCCACACTCATAGAGACCCATACTCACAGAGACCCACACTCATAGAGACCCACACTCATATAGACCCACACTCACAGAGACCCATACTCATAGAGACCTACAGAGACCCACACTCACAGAGACCCACACTCACAGAGACCCACACTCACAGAGACCCATAGAGACCCACACTCATAGAGACCCACACTCATAGAGACCCACACTCATAGAGACCCACACTCATAGAGACCCACACTCACAGAGACCCACACTCACAGAGACCCACACTCATAGAGACCCACACTCATAGAGACCCATACACACAGAGACCCACACTCATAGAGACCCACACTCACAGAGACCCACACTCACAGAGACCCATACTCATAGAGACCCACACTCATAGAGACCCATACTCACAGAGACCCACACTCATAGAGACCCACACTCATAGAGACCCACACTCACAGAGACCCATACTCATAGAGACCTACACAGACCCACACTCACAGAGACCCACACTCACAGAGACCCACACTCACAGAGACCCATAGAGACCCACACTCATAGAGACCCACACTCATAGAGACCCACACTCACAGAGACCCACACTCATAGAGACCCACACTCATAGAGACCCATACTCACAGAGACCCACACTCATAGAGACCCACACTCATAGAGACCCACACTCATAGAGATCCATACTCACAGAGAGCCATACTCACAGAGACCCACACTCATAGAGATCCATACTCACAGAGACCCACACTCACAGAGACCCACACTCACAGAGACCCATACTCACAGAGACCCATACTCATAGAGATCCATACTCACAGAGACCCATACTCATAGAGACCCACACTTATAGAGACCCACACTCAAAGAGACCCATACTCATAGAGACCCACACTCATAGAGACCCACACTCATAGAGACCCATAGAGACCCACACTCACAGAGACCCACACTCATAGAGACCCATACTCATAGAGACCCATAGAGACCCATACTCACAGAGACCCATACTCACAGAGACCCATACTCATAGAGACCCACACTCATAGAGACCCACACTCGTAGAGACCCACACTCACAGAGACCCACACTCATAGAGACCCACACTCACAGTGACCCATACTCACAGAGACCCACACTCAGAGAGACCCACACTCATAGAGACCCACACTCATAGAGACCCATACTCACAGAGACCCACACTCATAGAGATCCATACTCACAGAGACCCACACTCACAGAGACCCATACTCACAGAGACCCACACTCACAGAGATCCACACTCACAGAGATCCATACTCACAGAGACCCATACTCACAGAGACCCACACTCATAGAGACCCACATTCACAGAGACCCATACTCATAGAGACCCACACTCACAGAGACCCATACTCATAGAGACCCATACTCATAGAGACCCACACTCACAGAGACCCACACTCACAGAGACCCATACTCATAGAGACCCATACTCATAGAGACCCATAGAGACCCACACTCACAGAGACCCACACTCATAGAGACCCATACTCATAGAGACCCATAGAGACCCATACTCACAGAGACCCATACTCATAGAGACCCATACTCATAGAAACCCACACAGACCCACAGAGACCCATACACACAGAGACCCATACTCATAGAGACCCATACTCATAGAGACACACAGAGACTCCTACATAGGGAGCACTGGCCAGGGATCGGACCCACGACCTCCTGTAGACCAGGCGAAGTAGTTAACATCCTATAGACACTGTGATGATGATGAGAGAGAGACACACACAGAGACTCCTACATAGAGAGCAGTGACCAGGGATTGAACCCACGACCTCCTGTTGTCCAGGCGAGGTAGTTAACATCTACCACGACCTCCTGTAGACCAGGCGAGGTAGTCATCATCTACCACGACCTCCTGTATACCAGGCGAGGTAGTCAACATCTACCACGACCTCCTTTAGATCAGGCGAGGTAGTCAACATCTACCACGACCTCCTGTAGACCAAGCGAGGTGGTCAACATCTACCACGACCTCCTGCGTACCAGGCGAGGTAGTCAACATCTACCACGACCTCCTGTATACCTGGCAAGGTAGTCAACATCTACCACGACCTCCTGTATACCAGGCGAGGTAGTCAACATCTACCACGACCTCCTGTCGACCAGGCGAGGTAGTCAACGTCTACCACGACCTCCTGTATACCAGGCGAGGTAGTCAACATCTACCACGGCCTCCTGTAGACCAGGCGAGGTGGTCAACATCTTCCACGACCTCCTGCGTACCAGGCGAGGTAGTCAACATCTACCACAACCTCCTGTAGACCAGGCGAGGTAGTCAACATCTACAACGACCTCCTGTAGACCAGGCGAGGTAGTCAACATCTACCACGACCTCCTGTACACCAGGCGAGGTAGTTAACATCTACCACGACCTCCTGTAGACCAGGCGAGGTGGTCAACATCTACAACGACCTCCTGTAGACCAGGCGAGGTAGTCAACATCTACCACGACCTCCTGTAGACCAGGCGAGGTAGTTAACATCTACCACGACCTCCTGTAGACCAGGCGAGGTAGTCAACATCTACAACGACCTCCTGTAGACCAGGCGAGGTAGTCAACATCTACAACGACGTCCTGTAGACCAGGCGAGGTACTCAACATCTACCACGACCTCCTGTAGACCAGGCGAGGTGGTCAACATCTACCACGACCTCCTGTAGACCATGCGAGGTGGTCAACATCTACCACGATCTCCTGGAGACCAGGCGAGGTGGTCAACATCTACCACGACCTCCTGTAGACCAGGCGAAGTAGTCAACATCTACCACGACCTCCTGTAGTCCAGGCGAGGTAGTCAACATCTACCACGACCTCCTGTAGACCAGGCGAGGTGGTCAACATCTACCACGACCTCCTGCGTACCAGGCGAGGTAGTCAATATCTACCACGACCTCCTGCGTACCAGGCGAGGTAGTCATCATCTACCACGACCTCCTGTAGACCAGGCGAGGTGGTCAACATCTACCACGACCACCTGTAGACCAGGCGAGGTAGTCAACATCTACAACGACCTCCTGTAGACCAGCCGAGGTAGTTAACATCTACCACGACCTCCTGTAGACCAGCCGAGGTAGTCAACATCCACCACGACCTCCTGTAGACCAGGCGAAGTAGTTAACATCCTATAGACACTGTGATGATAATGAGAGAGAGACACACACAGAGACTCTTACATAGAGAGCAGTTACCAGGGATTGAACCCACGACCTTCTGTTATCCAGGCGAAGCAGTGACCAGGGATTGAACCCACGACCTCCTGTTGTCCAGGCGAGGTAGTTAACATCTACCACGACCTCCTGTAGACCAGGCGAGGTAGTCATCATCTACCACGACCTCCTGTAGACCAGGCGAGGTAGTCAACATCTACCACGACCTCCTTTAGATCAGGCGAGGTAGTCAACATCTAGCACGACCTCCTGTAGACCAGGCGAGGTGGTCAACATCTACCACGACCTCCTGCGTACCAGGCGAGGTAGTCAACATCTACCACGACCTCCTATATACCAGGCAAGGTAGTCAACATCTACCACGACCTCCTGTAGACCAGGCGAGGTGGTCAACATCTACCACGACCTCCTGCGTACCAGGCGAGGTAGTCAACATCTACCACGACCTCCTGTATACCAGGCAAGGTAGTCAACATCTACCACGACCTCCTGTAGACCAGGCGAGGTAGTCAACATCTACCACGACCTCCTGTAGACCAGGCGAGGTAGTCAACGTCTACCACGACCTCCTGTAGACCAGGCGAGGTAGTCAACATCTACAACGACCTCCTGTAGACCAGGCGAGGTAGTCAACATCTACCACGACCTCCTGTAGACCAGGCGAGGTAGTTAACATCTACCACGACCTCCTGTAGACCAGGCGAGGTGGTCAACATCTACAACGACCTCCTGTAGACCAGGCGAGGTAGTCAACATCTACCACGACCTCCTGTAGACCAGGCGAGGTAGTTAACATCTACCACGACCTCATGTAGACCAGGCGAGGTAGTCAACATCTACAACGACCTCCTGTAGACCAGGCGAGGTAGTTAACATCTACCACGACCTCCTGTACACCAGGCGAGGTAGTCAACATCTACCACGACCTCCTGTAGACCAGGCGAGGTGGTCAACATCTACCACGACCTCCTGTAGATCAGGCGAGGTAGTCAACATCTACCACGACTTCATGTAGACCAGGCGAGGTAGTTAACATCTACCACGACCTCCTGTAGACCAGGCGAGGTGGTCAACATCTACCACGACCTCCTGTATACCAGGCGAGGTGGTCAACATCTACCACGATCTCCTGTAGACCAGGCGAGGTAGTCAACATCTACCACGACCTCCTGTAGACCAGGCGAGGTAGTCAACATCTACCACGACCTCCTGTATACCAGGCGAGGTAGTCAACATCTACCACGACCTCCTGTTGTCCTGGCGAGGTAGTCAACATCTACCACGACCTCCTGTAGACCAGGCGAGGTAGTCAACATCTCCCACGATCTCCTGTAGACCAGGCGAGGTAGTTAACATCTACCACGACCTCCTGTAGACCAGGCGAGTTAGTTAACATCTACCACGATCTCCTGTATACCAGGCGAGGTAGTTAACATCTCATCACGTAGATTTTCATCCAGCAGTAGATAGACCAAGATCGCAATGATCACCACAGAGAGGAGGAACACGTGGACTAGAGATTACAGGCAGATGGTGGTGATGGTACTGATCATGATTATGATGGTGCTGATGGTGATTACGATGATGAGGGTGATGATGGTGATGATGGTGATGATTGTGATTATGACGATGGTGATGATGATGCTACTGATGATGCTACTGATGATGATGATGATGCGACTGATGATGATGCTGGTGATGATGCTACTGATGATGATGCTGCTACTGATGATGCTACTGATGATGATGCTGCTACTGATGATGCTGCTGATGATGATGATGCTACTGATGATGCTGATGATGATGCTACTGATGATGATGCTGCTATTGATGATGCTACTGATGATGATGATGCTACTGATGATGCTGATGCTGATGATGCTACTGATGATGCTGCTGCTACTGATGATGCTGCTGCTACTGATGATGCTACTGATGATGATGATGCTACTGATGATGATGCTGCTACTGATGATGCTACTGATGATGATGCTACTGATGATGATGCTACTGATGATGATGCTGCTGCTGCTGATGATGATGATGATCCTGATGATGATGCTGCTGCTGCTGCTGGTGATGATGATGCTGCTGCTGCTGCTGATGATGATGCTGCTGCTGCTGATGATGATAATGCTGCTGATGATGATGATGCTGCTGATGATGATGATGCTGCTGATGATGATTATGCTGCTGCTGATGCTGCTTATGATGATGATGATGCTGCTGCTGCTGATGATGATGCTGCTGATGATGCTGCAGATGATGATGATGCTGCTGCTGCTGATGATGATGCTGCTATGATGATGATGATGCTGATGATGATGCTGCTGCTGATGATGATGCTGATGATGATGCTGATGATGCTGATGATGATGCTGCTGCTGCTGATGATGATGCTGATGATGCTGCTGCTGCTGATGATGATGCTGCTGATGATGATGATGCTGCTGCTGATGATGATGCTGATGATGATGATTATTGGTAGCCCGGCCATTATCGATCCTGGCCAAGGCCGTGACTCAGCCTCACCTCATTTGCATGCACGAATTTGCATAATCGAATTTGCATAATCGATCATTCAGCTGCCTTCAACCCTCAGATCGATTTCAGCCTTCACAACACGGGGGGTGACGTCACCACGGCGCCTGTGCCAGGCTAGGTGCACCAGCAGGTGGTCACGTGGCAGACCCAGCAGATGACACGGGTTGCGTGCCGCGGTGCCAGGCTAGGTGCACCAGCAGGAGGTGGTCACGTGACAGACCCAGCAGGTGACACGGGTTGTGTACTTCTGTGCCAGGCTAGGTGCACCAGGAGGAGGTCACGTGACGGACGCAGCAGGTGCCACGGGTTGTGCTGCTGTGCCAGGCTAGGTGCACCAGGAGGTGGTCACGTGACAGACGCAGCAGGTGACACGGGTTGTGCCGCGGTGCCAGGCTAGGTGCACCAGCAGGAGGTGGTCACGTGACAGACGCAGCAGGTGCCACGCCCCCCACGATCTCCCACAGACCTCTCAACCACAGTGGGAACGGTGCCAGCTGATCCCGCGTCACGTGACGAGGGAAATCCCCCCCCTCCCCCCTAACCCCCCAACTCCCCCTCCTCCCCCCTCCCCCCTACCCCCCAACTCCCCCTCCTCCCCCCTCCCCCCTACCCCCCCAACTCCCCCTCCTCCCCCCTACCCCCCCAACTCCCCCTCCTCCCCTCTCCCCCCCCCTCTCCCCCCCCCTCCCCCCCCTGCCCCCCTCGCTCCTCCCCCCCCTCCCCCCATTCCCTCCCCCCTCCCTCCTCCCCCCTCCCCCCTCCTCCTGCTGCTGCTGCTGGGAGTCGAGGGTGGGGGTTGTGGTCGAGGGGGGGGGGGTCTGGGGGAGGGGGTCAGAGATCCTCTATATAAGTCTCGTCGTGAGTATCATCACTATGTGTATCATCACTGTGAGTATCATCACTGTGTGTATCATCACTGTGTGTATCATCACTGTGTGTATCATCACTGTGAGTATCATCACTGTGAGTATCATCACTGTGTGTATCATCACTGTGTGTGTGAGTATCATCACTGTGAGTATCATCACTGTATGTATCATCACTGTGTGTATCATCACTGTGTGTATCATCACTGTGTGTGAGTATCATCACTGTGTGTATCATCACTGTGTGTATAATCACTGTGTGTGTCATCACTGTGTGTATCATCACTGTGTGTGTCATCACTGTGTGTGTCATCACTGTGTGTATCATCACTGTGTGTGTCATCACTGTGTGTATCATCACTGTGAGTATCATCACTGTGTGTATCATCACTGTGTGTATCATCACTGTGAGTATCATCACTGTGTGTATCATCACTGTGTGTATCATCACTGTGTGTGAGTATCATCAGTGTGTGTATCATCACTGTGTGTGTCATCACTGTGTGTATCATCACTGTGTGTGTGTATCATCACTGTGTGTATCATCACTGTGTGTATCATCACTGTGTGTATCATCACTGTGAGTATCATCACTGTGTGTATCATCACTGTGTGTATCATCACTGTAAGTATCATCACTGTGTGTATCATCACTGTGTGTATCATCACTGTGTGTATCATCACTGTGTGTGAGTATCATCACTGTGAGTATCATCACTGTGTGTATCATCACTGTGTGTGAGTATCATCAGTGTGTGTATCATCACTGTGTGTGTCATCACTGTGTGTATCATCACTGTGTGTGTGAGTATCATCACTGTGTGTATCATCACTGTGAGTGTCATCACTGTGTGTATCATCACTGTGTGTATCATCACTGTGTGTGAGTATCATCATTGTGAGTATCATCACTGTGTGTATCATCACTGTGTGTATCATCACTGTGTGTATCATCACTGTGTGTATCATCACTGTGAGTATCATCACTGTGTGTATCATCACTGTGAGTATCATCACTGTGTGTATCATCACTGTGAGTATCATCACTGTGTGTATCATCACTGTGTGTGAGTATCATCAGTGTGTGTATCATCACTGTGTGTGTCATCACTGTGTGTATCATCACTGTGTGTGTGAGTATCATCACTGTGAGTATCATCACTGTGAGTGTGTCATCACTGTGTGTATCATCACTGTGTGTGTCATCACTGTGTGTGTCATCACTGTGTGTATCATCACTGTGAGTATCATCACTGTGTGTGTCATCACTGTGTGTATCATCACTGTGTGTATCATCACTGTGAGTGTCATCACTGTGTGTATCATCACTGTGTGTGTGAGTATCATCACTGTGTGTATCATCACTGTGTGTATCATCACTGTGTGTATCATCACTGTGTGTATCATCACTGTGTGTGTATCATCACTGTGTGTGTGAGTATCATCACTGTGTGTATCATCACTGTGTGTATCATCACTGTGTGTGTGAGTATCATCACTGTGTATCATCACTGTGTGTATCATCACTGTGTGTATCATCACTGTGTGTATCATCACTGTGAGTATCATCACTGTGTGTGTATCATCACTGTGTGTATCATCACTGTGTGTATCATCACTGTGAGTATCATCACTGTGTGTATCATCACTATGTGTATCATCACTGTGTGTGAGTATCATCACTGTGTGTATCATCACTGTGAGTATCATCACTGTGAGTATCATCACTGTGTGTGAGTATCATCACTGTGTGTGTCATCACTGTGTGTATCATCACTGTGTGTGTGAGTATCATCACTGTGTGTATCATCACTGTGTGTCACTGTGTGTATCATCACTGTGAGTGTCATCACTGTGTGTATCATCACTGTGTGTGTCATCACTGTGAGTATCATCACTGTGAGTATCATCACTGTGAGTATCATCACTGTGAGTATCATCACTGTGTGTATCATCACTGTGTGTATCATCACTGTGTGTATCATCACTGTGAGTGTCATCACTGTGAGTATCATCACTGTGTGTATCATCACTGTGTGTGTCATCACTGTGTGTGTCATCACTGTGAGTATCATCACTGTGTGTATCATCACTGTGTGTATCATCACTGTGTGTCATCACTGTGTGAGTATCATCACTGTGTGTATCATCACTGTGTGTATCATCACTGTGTGTGTCATCACTGTGTGTATCATCACTGTGTGTGTCATCACTGTGTGTATCATCACTGTGAGTATCATCACTGTGAGTGTGAGTATCATCACTGTGAGTATCATCACTGTGAGTGTCATCACTGTGTGTGAGTATCATCACTGTGTGTATCATCACTGTGTGTATCACCACTGTGTGTATCATCACTGTGAGTATCATCACTGTGAGTATCATCACTGTGTGTATCATCACTGTGAGTGTCATCACTGTGTGTATCATCACTGTGTGTATCATCACTGTGAGTATCATCACTGTGAGTATCATCACTGTGTGTATCATCACTGTGAGTATCATCACTGTGTGTGTCATCACTGTGTGTATCATCACTGTGTGTGTCATCACTGTGTGTATCATCACTGTGTGTATCATCACTGTGTGTATCATCACTGTGAGTATCATCACTGTGTGTATTATTACTGTGTGTATCATCACTGTGTGTATCATCACTGTGTGTGAGTATCATCACTGTGAGTATCATCACTATGAGTATCATCACTGTGTGTATCATCACTGTGTGTATCATCACTGTGTGTGAGTATCATCACTGTGAGTATCATCACTGTGTGTATCATCACTGTGTGTATCATCACTGTGTGTATCATCACTGTGAGTATCATCACTGTGAGTATCATCACTGTGAGTATCATCACTGTGTGTGTCATCACTGTGTGTGTCATCACTGTGTGTGTCATCACTGTGAGTATCATCACTGTGTGTATCATCACTGTGTGTGTCATCACTGTGTGTGTCATCACTGTGAGTATCATCACTGTGTGTATCATCACTGTGTGTATCATCACTGTGTGTATCATCACTGTGTGTCATCACTGTGTGAGTATCATCACTGTGTGTATCATCACTGTGTGTATCATCACTGTGTGTGTCATCACTGTGTGTATCATCACTGTGTGTGTCATCACTGTGTGTATCATCACTGTGAGTATCATCACTGTGAGTGTGAGTATCATCACTGTGAGTATCATCACTGTGTGTATCACCACTGTGTGTATCATCACTGTGTGTATCATCACTGTGAGTGTCATCACTGTGTGTGAGTATCATCACTGTGTGTATCATCACTGTGTGTATCACCACTGTGTGTGTGAGTATCATCACTGTGTGTATCATCACTGTGAGTATCATCACTGTGAGTATCATCACTGTGAGTATCATCACTGTGTGTATCATCACTGTGAGTGTCATCACTGTGTGTATCATCACTGTGTGTATCATCACTGTGAGTATCATCACTGTGAGTATCATCACTGTGTGTATCATCACTGTGAGTATCATCACTGTGTGTGTCATCACTGTGAGTATCATCACTGTGAGTATCATCACTGTGAGTATCATCACTGTGTGTATCATCACTGTGTGTATCATCACTGTGAGTATCATCACTGTGTGTGTGTATCATCACTGTGAGTATCATCACTGTGTGTGTCATCACTGTGTGTATCATCACTGTGTGTATCATCACTGTGAGTATCATCACTGTGAGTATCATCACTGTGAGTATCATCACTGTGTGTATCATCACTGTGTGTGTCATCACTGTGTGTATCATCACTGTGTGTGTGTGAGTATCATCACTGTGAGTATCATCACTGTGTGTATCATCACTGTGTCATCACTGTGTGTATCATCACTGTGTGTATCATCACTGTGTGTGTCATCACTGTGAGTATCATCACTGTGTGTATCATCACTGTGAGTATCATCACTGTGTGTATCATCACTGTGTGTGTCATCACTGTGTGTGTGTGTATCATCACTGTGTGTATCATCACTGTGTGTATCATCACTGTGTGTGTCATCACTGTGTGTATCATCACTGTGTGTATCATCACTGTGTGTGTCATCACTGTGAGTATCATCACTGTGAGTATCATCACTGTGTGTATCATCACTGTGTGTATCATCACTGTGTGTGTCATCACTGTGTGTGTCATCACTGTGTGTATCATCACTGTGTGTCATCACTGTGTGAGTATCATCACTGTGTGTATCATCACTGTGTGTGTCATCACTGTGTGTGTCATCACTGTGTGTGTCATCACTGTGAGTATCATCACTGTGTGTATCATCACTGTGAGTATCATCACTGTGTGTGTCATCACTGTGAGTATCATCACTGTGTGTATCATCACTGTGTGTATCATCACTGTGTGTATCATCACTGTGTGTATCATCACTGTGAGTATCATCACTGTGAGTATCATCACTGTGTGTATCATCACTGTGAGTGTCATCACTGTGAGTATCATCACTGTGTGTATCATCACTGTGTGTGTCATCACTGTGTGTATCATCACTGTGTGTATCATCACTGTGTGTGTCATCACTGTGAGTATCATCACTGTGAGTATCATCACTGTGTGTATCATCACTGTGTGTATCATCACTATGTGTATCATCACTGTGAGTATCATCACTGTGTGTCACTGTGTGTATCATCACTATGTGTATCATCACTGTGTGTATCATCACTGTGAGTATCATCACTGTGTGTATCATCACTGTGTGTATCATCACTGTGAGTATCATCACTGTGTGTATCATCACTGTGTGTATCATCACTGTGTGTGTCATCACTGTGTGTGTCATCACTGTGTGTGTGAGTATCATCACTGTGTGTGTCATCACTGTGTGTATCATCACTGTGAGTATCATCACTGTGTGTATCATCACTGTGTGTATCATCACTGTGTGTGTCATCACTGTGTGTGTCATCACTGTGTGTATCATCACTGTGTGTATCATCACTGTGTGTGTCATCACTGTGAGTATCATCACTGTGTGTATCATCACTGTGTGTATCATCACTGTGTGTGTGTGAGTATCATCAATGTGAGTATCATCACTGTGTGTATCATCACTGTGTGTATCATCACTGTGTGTATCATCACTGTGTGTATCATCACTGTGTGTGTCATCACTGTGTGTATCATCACTGTGTGTATCATCACTGTGTGTATCATCACTGTGTGTATCATCACTGTGTGTGTCATCACTGTGTGTCATCACTGTGTGAGTATCATCACTGTGTGTATCATCACTGTGAGTATCATCACTGTGTGTGTCATCACTGTGAGTATCATCACTGTGAGTATCATCACTGTGTGTATCATCACTGTGAGTATCATCACTGTGAGTATCATCACTGTGAGTATCATCACTGTGTGTGTCATCACTGTGTGTATCATCACTGTGTGTATCATCACTGTGAGTATCATCACTGTGTGTGTCATCACTGTGAGTATCATCACTGTGTGTATCATCACTGTGAGTATCATCACTGTGTGTATCATCACTGTGTGTATCATCACTGTGTGTGTCATCACTGTGAGTATCATCACTGTGAGTATCATCACTGTGAGTATCATCACTGTGAGTATCATCACTGTGTGTGTCATCACTGTGTGTGTCATCACTGTGTGTATCATCACTGTGTGTGTCATCACTGTGAGTATCATCACTGTGTGTGTCATCACTGTGTGTGTCATCACTGTGTGTATCATCACTGTGTGTATCATCACTGTGTGTATCATCACTGTGTGTGTCATCACTGTGAGTATCATCACTGTGTGTATCATCACTGTGTGTATCATCACTGTGTGTATCATCACTGTGTGTGTCATCACTGTGTGTGTGAGTATCATCACTGTGTGTATCATCACTGTGTGTATCATCACTGTGTGTATCATCACTGTGAGTATCATCACTGTGAGTATCATCACTGTGTGTGTTATCACTGTGAGCATCATCACTGTGTGTGTCATCACTGTGAGTATCATCATTGTGTGTATCATCACTGTGTGTGTCATCACTGTGTGTGTCATCACTGTGTGTATCATCACTGTGTGTATCATCACTGTGTGTGTCATCACTGTGTGTGTCATCACTGTGTGTGTCATCACTGTGAGTATCATCACTGTGTGTGTCATCACTGTGTGTATCATCACTGTGTGTATCATCACTGTGTGTATCATCACTGTGTGTGTCATCACTGTGAGTATCATCACTGTGTGTGTCATCACTGTGTGTATCATCACTGTGTGTATCATCACTGTGTGTATCATCACTGTGAGTATCATCACTGTGTGTGCCATCACTGTGTGTATCATCACTGTGTGTATCATCACTGTGTGTATCATCACTGTGTGTATCATCACTGTGTGTATCATCACTGTGTGTATCATCACTGTGTGTATCATCACTGTGTGTGTCATCACTGTGTGTGTCATCACTGTGTGTGTGAGTATCATCACTGTGTGTATCATCACTGTGTGTATCATCACTGTGAGTATCATCACTGTGAGTATCATCACTGTGTGTGAGTATCATCACTGTGTGTATCATCACTGTGTGTATCATCACTGTGTGTATCATCACTGTGTGTGTGTATCATCACTGTGTGTATCATCACTGTGTGTGTCATCACTGTGTGTGTCATCACTGTGTGTGTGAGTATCATCACTGTGTGTGTCATCACTGTGTGTATCATCACTGTGAGTATCATCACTGTGTGTATCATCACTGTGTGTATCATCACTGTGTGTGTCATCACTGTGTGTGTCATCACTGTGTGTATCATCACTGTGTGTATCATCACTGTGTGTGTCATCACTGTGAGTATCATCACTGTGTGTATCATCACTGTGTGTATCATCACTGTGTGTGTGTGAGTATCATCAATGTGAGTATCATCACTGTGAGTATCATCACTGTGAGTATCATCACTGTGTGTGTCATCACTGTGTGTGTCATCACTGTGTGTATCATCACTGTGTGTGTCATCACTGTGAGTATCATCACTGTGTGTGTCATCACTGTGTGTGTCATCACTGTGTGTATCATCACTGTGTGTATCATCACTGTGTGTATCATCACTGTGTGTGTCATCACTGTGAGTATCATCACTGTGTGTATCATCACTGTGTGTATCATCACTGTGTGTGTCATCACTGTGTGTGTGAGTATCATCACTGTGTGTATCATCACTGTGTGTATCATCACTGTGAGTATCATCACTGTGTGTATCATCACTGTGAGTATCATCACTGTGTGTATCATCACTGTGTGTGTGTATCATCACTGTGAGTATCATCACTGTGTGTATCATCACTGTGAGTATCATCACTGTGAGTATCATCACTGTGAGTATCATCACTGTGTGAGTATCATCACTGTGAGTATCATCACTGTGAGTATCATCACTGTGTGTGTCATCACTGTGTGTATCATCACTGTGTGTCATCACTGTGTGTGTCATCACTGTGTGTATCATCACTGTGTGTGAGTATCATCACTGTGTGTATCATCACTGTGAGTATCATCACTGTGTGTATCATCACTGTGTGTATCATCACTGTGTGTATCATCACTGTGTGTATCATCACTGTGTCATCACTGTGTCATCACTGTGTCAGTGTCATCACTGTGTCATCACTGTGACATCACTGTGTCAGTGACATCACTGCGTCATCACTGTGTCATCACTGTGACATCACTGTGTCAGTGACATCACTGTGTCATCACTGTGTCAGTGTCATCACTGTGTCAGTGTCATCACTGTGTGATCACTGTGTCAGTGTCATCACTGTGTCATCACTGTGTCATCACTGTGTCAGTGTCATCACTGTGTCATCACAGTGACATCACTGTGTCAGTGACATCACTGTGTCAGTGTCATCACTGTGTCAGTGTCATCACTGTGTCATCACTGTGTCAGTGTCATCACTGTGTCAGTGTCATCACTGTGTCATCACTGTGTCAGTGTCATCACTGTGTCATCACTGTGTCAGTGTCATCACTGTGTCAGTGTCATCACTGTGTCAGTGTCATCACTGTGACATCACTGTGTCAGTGTCATCACTGTGTCAGTGTCATCACTGTGTCATCACTGTGTCAGTGTCATCACTGTGTCAGTGACATCACTGTGTCATCACTGTGTCAGTGTCATCACTGTGTCAGTGTCATCACTGTGTCATCACTTTGTCAGTGTCATCACTGTGTCAGTGTCATCACTGTGTCATCACTGTGTCAGTGTCATCACTGTGTCAGTGTCATCACTGTGTCATCACTGTGTCAGTGACATCACTGTGTCAGTGTCATCACTGTGTCATCACTTTGTCAGTGTCATCACTGTGTCAGTGTCATCACTGTGTCATCACTGTGTCAGTGACATCACTGTGTCATCACTGTGTCAGTGTCATCACTGTGTCATCACTGTGTCATCACAGTGTCAGTGTCATCACTGTGTCATCACTGTGTCATCACTGTGTCATCACTTTGTCAGTGTCATCACTGTGTCATCACTGTGTCATCACTTTGTCAGTGTCATCACTGTGTCAGTGTCATCACTGTGTCATCACTGTGTCATCACTGTGTCATCACTTTGTCAGTGTCATCACTGTGTCAGTGACATCACTGTGTCATCACTGTGACATCACTGTGTCATCACTGTGTCATCACTGTGTCAGTGTCATCACTGTGTCAGTGTCATCACTGTGACATCACTGTGTCAGTGTCATCACTGTGTCATCACTGTGTCAGTGTCATCACTGTGTCAGTGACATCACTGTGTCATCACTGTGTCAGTGTCATCACTGTGTCATCACTGTGTCAGTGTCATCACTGTGTCATCACTGTGTCAGTGTCATCACTGTGTCAGTGTCATCACTGTGTCATCACTGTGTCAGTGTCATCACTGTGTCAGTGTCATCACTGTGACATCACTGTGTCAGTGTCATCACTGTGTCAGTGTCATCACTGTGTCATCACTGTGTCAGTGTCATCACTGTGTCAGTGTCATCACTGTGACATCACTGTGTCAGTGTCATCACTGTGTCAGTGTCATCACTGTGTCATCACTGTGTCAGTGTCATCACTGTGTCAGTGTCATCACTGTGTCATCACTGTGTCAGTGTCATCACTGTGTCAGTGTCATCACTGTGACATCACTGTGTCAGTGTCATCACTGTGTCAGTGTCATCACTGTGACATCACTGTGTCAGTGTCATCACTGTGTCAGTGTCATCACTGTGTCATCACTTTGTCAGTGTCATCACTGTGTCAGTGACATCACTGTGTCATCACTGTGTCAGTGTCATCACTGTGTCATCACTGTGTCAGTGTCATCACTGTGTCATCACTGTGTCATCACAGTGTCAGTGTCATCACTGTGTCATCACTGTGTCATCACTGTGTCATCACTTTGTCAGTGTCATCACTGTGTCATCACTGTGTCATCACTTTGTCAGTGTCATCACTGTGTCAGTGTCATCACTGTGTCATCACTGTGTCATCACTGTGTCATCACTTTGTCAGTGTCATCACTGTGTCAGTGACATCACTGTGTCATCACTGTGACATCACTGTGTCATCACTGTGTCATCACTGTGTCATCACTGTGTCAGTGTCATCACTGTGTCAGTGTCATCACTGTGACATCACTGTGTCAGTGTCATCACTGTGTCATCACTGTGTCAGTGTCATCACTGTGTCAGTGACATCACTGTGTCATCACTGTGACATCACTGTGTCAGTGTCATCACTGTGTCAGTGTCATCACTGTGTCATCACTGTGTCAGTGTCATCACTGTGTCATCACTGTGTCAGTGTCATCACTGTGTCATCACTGTGTCAGTGACATCACTGTGTCAGTGTCATCACTGTGTCATCACTGTGTCAGTGTCATCACTGTGTCAGTGACATCACTGTGTCAGTGTCATCACTGTGTCATCACTGTGTCAGTGTCATCACTATGTCAGTGTCATCACTGTGTCATCACTGTGTCAGTGTCATCACTGTGTCATCACTGTGTCAGTGACATCACTGTGTCATCACTGTGTCAGTGTCATCACTGTGTCAGTGACATCACTGTGTCATCACTGTGTCAGTGTCATCACTGTGTCAGTGTCATCACTGTGTCATCACTGTGTCATCACTGTGTCAGTGTCATCACTGTGTCATCACTGTGTCAGTGTCATCACTGTGTCACCACTGTGTCAGTGTCATCACTGTGTCAGTGTCATCACTGTGTCATCACTGTGTCATCACTGTGTCACCACTGTGTCAGTGTCATCACTTTGTCAGTGTAATCACTGTGTCAGTGTCATCACTGTGTCACCACTGTGTCAGTGTCATCACTGTGTCATCACTGTGTCAGTGACATCACTGTGTCATCACTGTGTCACCACTGTGTCAGTGTCATCACTGTGTCAGTGTCATCACTGTGTCATCACTGTGTCAGTGTCATCACTGTGTCAGTGTCATCACTGTGACATCACAGTGTCATCACTGTGTCACCACTGTGTCAGTGTCATCACTGTGTCAGTGACATCACTGTGTCAACACTGTGTCATCACTGTGTCAGTGTCATCACTGTGACATCACAGTGTCATCACTGTGTCACCACTGTGTCAGTGTCATCACTGTGTCAGTGACATCACTGTGTCATCACTGTGTCATCACTGTGTCAGTGTCATCACTGTGTCATCACTGTGTCATCACTGTGTCACCACTGTGTCAGTGTCATCACTGTGTCATCACTGTGTCAGTGACATCCCTGTGTCAGTGACATCACTGTGTCAGTGACATCACTGTGTCATCACTGTGTCAGTGACATCACTGTGTCAGTGACATCACTGTGTCATCACTGTGTCAGTGACATCACTGTGTCAGTGTCATCACAGTGTCATCACTGTGTCAGTGTCATCACTATGTCATCACTGTGTCATCACAGTGACATCACTGTGTCAGTGACATCACTGTGTCATCACAGTGACATCACTGTGTCAGTGACATCACTGTGTCATCACTGTGTCATCACTGTGTCAGTGTCATCACTGTGTCAGTGACATCACTGTGTCATCACTGTGTCATCACTGTGTCAGTGTCATCACTGTGTCAGTGTCATCACTGTGTCATCACTGTGTCATCACTGTGTCAGTGTCATCACTGTGTCAGTGTCATCACTGTGTCATCACTGTGACATCACTGTGACATCACTGTGTCAGTGACATCACTGTGTCATCACTGTGTCATCACTGTGCCAGTGTCATCACTGTGTCAGTGTCATCACTGTGTCATCACTGTGTCATCACTGTGTCAATGTCATCACTGTGTCAGTGACATCACTGTGTCAGTGTCATCACTGTGTCGTCACTGTGTCAGTGACATCACTGTGTCATCACTGTGTCAGTGACATCACTGTGTCATCACTGTGTCATCACTGTGTCAGTGTCATCACTGTGTCATCACTGTGTCATCACTGTGTCAGTGTCATCACTGTGTCATCACTGTGTCATCACTGTGTCATCACTGTGTCAGTGTCATCACTGTGTCATCACTGTGTCAGTGTCATCACTGTGTCAGTGTCATCACTGTGTCATCACTGTGTCAGTGTCATCACTGTGTCATCACTGTGTCATCACTGTGTCAGTGTCATCACTGTGTCATCACTGTGTCAGTGTCATCACTGTGTCAGTGTCATCACTGTGTCAGTGACATCACTGTGTCATCACTGTGTCATCACTGTGTCAGTGTCATCACTGTGTCATCACTGTTAAGTGTCATCACTGTGTCAGTGTCATCACTGTGTCATCACTGTGTCATCACTGTGTCAGTGTCATCACTGTGTCATCACTGTGTCAGTGACATCACTGTGTCATCACTGTGTCATCACTGTGTCAGTGTCATCACTGTGTCATCACTGTGTCATCACTGTGTCAGTGACATCACTGTGTCAGTGACATCACTGTGTCATCACTGTGTCAGTGTGTCATCACTGTGTCATCACTGTGTCAGTGTCATCACTGTGAGTGAGTGAGTGTGTGATTGAGTATGTGTATGAGTGGGTAAGTGTGTGAGTGAGTGACTGACTGAGTGACTGGATGAGTGAGTGACTGACTGACTTAGTGAGTGACTGAGTGACTGACTGACTGAGTGAGTGACTGACTGAGTGACTGAGTGACTGACTGCCTGCATGACTGACTGAGTGACTGACTGCCTGACTGACTGAGTAACTGAGTGAGTGAGTCACTGACTGACTGAGTGACTGACTGAGTGACTGAGTAAGTGACTGACTGAGTGACTGCCTGCCTGACTGACTGAGTGACTGCCTGCCTGACTTACTGAATGACTGACTGACTGAGTGACTGAGTGACTGACTGACTGCCTGACTGAGTGACTGAGTGACTGACTGACTGCCTGACTGACTGCCTGCCTGCCTGCCTGACTGAGTGACTGACTGCCTGCCTGACTGACTGACTGGCTGACTGACTGACTGAGTGACTGACTGACCGCCTGCCTGACTTACCGACTGACTGCCTGCCTGCCTGACTGACTGCCTGCCTGACTGACTGAGTGAGTTATTGACTGAGTGACTGACTGACTGAGTGACTGACTGACTGACTGACTGCCTGACTGACTGCCTGACTGACTGAGTGACTGACTGACTGAGTGACTGACTGACTGACTGACTGAGTGACTGACTGATTGACTGACTGACTGAGTGACTGACTGACTGCCTGACTGACTGACTGCCTGACTGACTGACTGAGTGACTGACTGACTGACTGAGTGAGTGACTGACTGACTGCCTGACTGAGTGAGTGACTGCCTGACTGAGTGACTGACTGACTGACTGCCTGACTGACTGCCTGACTGACTGACTGACTGCCTGACTGACTGACTGAGTGACTGAGTGACTGACTGAGTGACTGACTGACTGAGTGACTGACTGACTGACTGCCTGACTGACTGCCTGACTGACTGAGTGAGTGAGTGACTGCCTGACTGAGTGACTGACTGACTGCCTGACTGACTGCCTGACTGACTGACTGCCTGACTGACTGACTGAGTGACTGACTGAGTGACTGACTGACTGAGTGACTGACTGACTGACTGAGTGAGTGACTGACTGACTGAGTGACTGACTGAGTGACTGACTGACTGCCTGACTGACTGCCTGACTGAGTGACTGAGTGCCTGACTGACTGACTGCCTGCCTGACTGACTGAGTGACTGACTGACTGAGTGACTGACTGACTGACTGCCTGACTGAGTGACTGACTGAGTGACTGACTGACTGCCTGCCTGACTTACTGAGTGACTGACTGAGTGACTGACTGACTGAGTGCCTGACTGACTGACTGACTTACTGAGTGACTTACTGAGTGACTGACTGAGTGACTGACTGACTGCCTGACTGACTGCCTGACTGAGTGACTGCCTGACTGACTGACTGAGTGACTGACTGACCGCCTGCCTGACTGACTGACTGCCTGCCTGCTTGCCTGACTGACTGCCTGCCTGACTGACTGAGTGACTGAGTGCCTGACTGACTGACTGAGTGACTGACTGAGTGACTGACTGACTGCCTGCCTTAGTGACTGACTGAGTGACTGAGTGAGTGAGTGACTGACTGAGTGACTGACTGACTGCCTGCCTTAGTGACTGACTGACTGACTGAGTGACTGACTGACTGACTGCCTGACTGACTGACTGAGTGACTGACTGACTGAGTGACTGACTGACTGACTGAGTGACTTACTGAGTGACTTACTGAGTGACTGACCAAGCTACCTGCTGCCCCGTCTGACAG
>NW_027423081.1:0-67500 GCF_048934315.1 Petromyzon marinus | reverse complement strand
GAGTGATTGATTGAGTGGGTGAGTGAGTGGGTGGCTGGGTGGGTGAGTTCGTGGGTGGGTGAGTTAGTGGGTGGGTGAGTTAGTGAGTGAGTGAGTGGGTGGCTGAGTTAGTGAGTGGGTGGGTGGGTGAGTAGGTGGCTGAGTTAGTGAGTGGGTGGGTGGGTGAGTGATTGAGTGAGTTAGTGAGTGTATGAGTTAGTGGGTGAGTTAATGGGTGGGTGAGTTAGTGGGTGGGTGAGTTCGTGGGTGGGTGAGTGATTGAGTGAGTTAGTGAGTGTATGAGTTAGTGGGTGGGTGAGTAGGTGGCTGAGTTAGTGAGTGAGTGGGTAAGTTAGTGGGTGGGTGAGTAGGTGAGTGATTGATTGAGTGGGTGAGTGAGTGGGTGGCTGGGTGGGTGAGTTAGTGGGTGGGTGGGTGAGTTAGTGGGTGGGTGAGTTAGTGGGTGGGTGAGTTCGTGGGTGGGTGAGTTAGTGGGTGGGTGAGTTAGTGGGTGAGTGAGTGAGTTAGTTAGTGATTGAGTGAGTTAGTGAGTGTATGAGTTCGTGGGTGGGTGAGTTAGTGGGTGGGTGAGTAGGTGGCTGAGTTAGTGAGTGGGTGGGTGGGTGAGTGATTGAGTGAGTTAGTGAGTGTATGAGTTAGTGGGTGGGTGAGTGAGTGGGTGGGTGGGTGAGTGAGTGGGTGGGTGAGTTAGTGGGTGGGTGAGTGATTTAGTGAGTTAGTGAGTGTATGAGTTCGTGGGTGGGTGAGTTAGTGGGTGGGTGAGTAGGTGAGTGAGTGAGTGGGTGGGTGGGTGAGTGATTGAGTGAGTTAGTGAGTGTATGAGTTAGTGGGTGGGTGAGTTAGTGGGTGGGTGAGTTAGTGAGTGGATGAGTTAGTGGGTGGGTGAGTTAGTGGGTGGGTGAGTTAGTGGGTGGGTGAGTTAGTGGGTGGGTGAGTAGGTGGCTGAGTTAGTGAGTGGGTGGGTGAGTGATTGAGTGAGTTAATCAGTGTATGAGTTAGTGGGTGGGTGAGTGAGTGGGTGGGTGAGTTAGTGGGTGGGTGAGTTAGTGGGTGGGTGAGTGATTGAGTGAGTTAGTGGGTGGGTGAGATCGTGGGTGGGTGAATTAGTGGGTGGGTGAGTTAGTGGGTGGGTGAGTAGGTGGCTGAGGTAGTGAGTGGGTGGGTGAGTGAGTGAGTTAGTGAGTGTATGAGTTAGTGGGTGGGTGAGTGAGTGGGTGGGTGAGTGAGTGGGCGGGTGAGTTAGTGGGTGGGTGAGTGATTGAGTGAGTTAGTGAGTGTATGAGTTAGTGGGTGGGTGAGTGAGTGGCTGAGTTAGTGAGTGAGTGGGTGAGTTAGTGAGTGGGTGAGTAGGTGAGTGATTGATTGAGTGGGTGAGTGAGTGAGTGGGTGGCTGGGTGGGTGAGTTAGTGGGTAGGTGAGTAGGTGAGTGATTGATTGAGTGGGTGAGTGAGTGGGTGGCTAGGTGGGTGAGTTAGTGGGTGGGTGAGTGATTGAGTGAGTTAGTGAGTGGATGAGTTAGTGGGTGGGTGAGTAGGTGAGTGATTGATTGAGTCGGTGAGTGAGTGGGTGGCTGGGTGGGTGAGTTCGTGGGTGGGTGAGTTAGTGGATGGGTGAGTTAGTGGGTGGGTGAGTGATTGAGTGTGTGAATGAGTGGGTGGGTGAGTTAGTGGGTGGGTGAGTGGGTGGATGAGTGATTGAGTGAGTTAGTCAATGGATGAGTTGGTGGGTGGGTGAGTTAGTGGGTGGGTGAGTAGGTGAGTGATTGATTGAGTGGGTGAGTGAGTGGGTAGCTGGGTGGGTGAGTTAGTGGGTGGGTGAGTAGGTGAGTGAGTGAGTGGGTGGGTGGGTGAGTGATTGAGTGAGTTAGTGGGTGGGTGAGTTAGTGGGTGGGTGAGTTAGTGGGTGGGTGAGTTCGTGGGTGGGTGAGTTAGTGGGTGGGTGAGTGGGTGGGTGAGTTAGTGGGTGGGTGAGTGAGTGGGTGGGTGAGTTAGTGGGTGGGTGAGTTCGTGGGTGGGTGAGTTAGTGGGTGGGTGAGTGGGTGGGTGAGTTAGTGGGTGGGTGAGTGAGTGGGTGGGTGAGTTAGTGGGTGGGTGAGTTAGTGGGTGGATGAGTTGGTGGGTGAGTTAGTGGGTGGGTGAGTTAGTGGGTGGGTGAGTAGGTGAGTGAGTGGGTGGGTAAGTGTATGAGTGGGTGAGTGAGTGAGTGGATGAGTGGCATCGGTGATTGAGTGAGTGAGTGGATGAGTGGCGTGGGTGGGTGATTGAGTGGGTGGGTGAGTAGGTGGGTGGGTCAATATGAGGGTGGATGAGTGAGTGATTGAAAAATCCACACAGTAACCATCATAAGGAGAGAGACAGAGACAGAGAGACAAACACAGAGACTTCAAATATACAGCAGCGGCAGCAGGCATCGCCAGGGTCTGGGAATCGAACCCACGACCTCCTGCATACCAGGCGAGGTAGTTAACATCTCCTAACCACCGTGATGATGATGCTGATGAGAGAGACACACATACTCCAGCTTCTTAGAGACACCCAGAGACCCCATAGAGACACCCAGAGACCCCATAGAGACACACAGAGACCCCCATAGAGACCCCATAGAGACCCCATAGAGACACCCAGAGACCCCATAGAGACACCCAGAGACCCCATAGAGACACCCAGAGACCCATAGAGACACAAAGAGACCCCATAGAGACACCCAGAGACCCCATAGAGACACTCAGAGACCTCATAGAGACACCCAGAGACCCCATAGAGACACAAAGAGACCCCATAGAGACACCCAGAGACCCCATAGAGACACTCAGAGACCCCATAGAGACACCCAGAGACCCCATAGAGACACCTAGAGACCCCATAGAGACACCCAGAGACCCCATAGAGACACCCAGAGACCCCATAGAGACACCCAGAGACCCCATAGAGACACCCAGAGACCCCATAGAGACACTCAGAGACCCCATAGAGACACTCAGAGACCCCATAGAGACACCCAGAGACACCCATAGAGACACCCAGAGACCCCATAGAGACACCCAGAGACCCCATAGACACACTCAGAGACCCCATAGAGACACCCAGAGACCCCATAGAGACACCCACAGACCCCATAGAGACACCCAGAGACGCCATAGAGACACCCAGAGACCCCATAGAGACACCCAGAGACCCCATAGAGACACCCAGAGACCCCATAGAGACACCCAGAGACCCCATAGAGACACCCAGAGACCCCATAGAGACACCCAGAGACCCCATAGAGACACCCAGAGACCCCATAGAGACCCCATAGAGACACCCAAAGACCCCATAGAGACACCCAGAGACCCCATAGAGACACCCAGAGACCCCATAGAGACACCCAGAGACCCCATAGAGATACCCAGAGACCCCATAGAGACACCCAGAGACCCCATAGAGACACTCAGAGACCCCATAGAGACACCCAGAGACCCCATAGAGACACCCAGAGACCCCATAGAGATACCCAGAGACCCCATAGAGACACCCAGAGACCCCATAGAGACACCCAGAGACCCCATAGAGACCCCATAGAGACACCCAGAGACCCCATAGAGACACCCAGAGACCCCATCGAGACACCCAGAGACCCCATAGAGACACCCAGAGACCCCATAGAGACACCCAGAGACCCCATAGAGACACCCAGAGACCCATAGAGACACAAAGAGACCCCATAGAGACACCCAGAGACCCCATAGAGACACTCAGAGACCTCATAGAGACACCCAGAGACCCCATAGAGACACAAAGAGACCCCATAGAGACACCCAGAGACCCCATAGAGACACTCAGAGACCCCATAGAGACACCCAGAGACCCCATAGAGACACCTAGAGACCCCATAGAGACACCCAGAGACCCCATAGAGACACCCAGAGACCCCATAGAGACACCCAGAGACCCCATAGAGACACCCAGAGACCCCATAGAGACACTCAGAGACCCCATAGAGACACTCAGAGACCCCATAGAGACACCCAGAGACACCCATAGAGACACCCAGAGACCCCATAGAGACACCCAGAGACCCCATAGACACACTCAGAGACCCCATAGAGACACCCAGAGACCCCATAGAGACACCCACAGACCCCATAGAGACACCCAGAGACGCCATAGAGACACCCAGAGACCCCATAGAGACACCCAGAGACCCCATAGAGACACCCAGAGACCCCATAGAGACACCCAGAGACCCCATAGAGACACCCAGAGACCCCATAGAGACACCCAGAGACCCCATAGAGACCCCATAGAGACACCCAGAGACCCCATAGAGACACCCAGAGACCCCATAGAGACACCCAGAGACCCCATAGAGACACCCAGAGACCCCATAGAGATACCCAGAGACCCCATAGAGACACCCAGAGACCCCATAGAGACACCCAGAGACCCCATAGAGACACCCAGAGACCCCATAGAGATACCCAGAGACCCCATAGAGACACCCAGAGACCCCATAGAGACACCCAGAGACCCCATAGAGACCCCATAGAGACACCCAGAGACCCCATAGAGACACCCAGAGACCCCATAGAGACACCCAGAGACCCCATAGAGACACCCAGAGACCCCATCGAGACACCCAGAGACCCCATAGAGACACCCATAGACCCCATAGTGACCCCATAGAGACACCCAGAGACCCCATAGAGACACTCAGAGACCTCATAGAGACACCCAGAGACCCCATAGAGATACCCAGAGACCCCATAGAGACACCCAGAGACCCCATAGAGACCCCCAGAGACCCCATAGAGACACCCAGAGACCCCATAGAGACACACAGAGACCCCATAGAGACACCCAGAGACCCCATAGAGACACACAGAGACCCCCATAGAGACCCCCAGAGACCCCATAGAGACACACAGAGACCCCATAGAGACACCCAGAGACCCCATAGAGACACCCAGAGACCCCATAGAGACACCCAGAGACCCCATAGAGACAGCCAGAGACCCCATAGAGACACCCAGAGACCCCATAGAGACACCGAGAGACCCCATAGAGACACCCAGAGACCCCATAGAGACACTCAGAGACCCCATAGAGACACCCAGAGACCCCATAGAGACACCCAGAGACCCCATAGAGACACCCAGAGACCCCATAGAGACACCCAGAGACCCCATAGAGACACCCAGAGACCCCATAGAGACACCCAGAGACCCCAATAGAGACACCCAGAGACCCCATAGAGACAAACGGAGACCACATAGAGACACCCAGAGACCCCATAGAGACACCCAGAGACCCCATAGAGACACTCAGAGACCCCATAGAGACACCCAGAGACCCCATAGAGACACCCAGAGACCCCATAGAGACACCCAGAGACCCCATAGAGACACCCAGAGACTCCATAGAGACACCTAGAGACCCCATAGAGACACCCAGAGACCCCATAGAGACACCCAGAGACCCCATAGAGACACCCAGAGACCCCATAGAGACACTCAGAGACCCCATAGAGACACCCAGAGACCCCATAGAGACCCCCATAGACCCCATAGAGACACCCAGAGACCCCATAGAGACACCCAGAGACCCCATAGAGACACCCAGAGACCCCATAGAGACACCCAGAGACCCCATAGAGACACCCAGAGACCCCATAGAGACACCCAGAGACCCCATAGAGACACCCAGAGACCCCATAGAGACACCCAGAGACTCCATAGAGACACCTAGAGACCCCATAGAGACACCCAGAGACCCCATAGAGACACCCAGAGACCCCATAGAGACACCCAGAGACCCCATAGAGACCCCCAGAGACCCCATAGAGACACCCATAGACCCCATAGAAACACCCAGAGACCCCATAGAGACACCCAGAGACCCCATAGAGACCCCCAGAGACCCCATAGAGACACCTAGAGACCCCATAGAGCTACCCAGAGACCCCATAGAGACACCCAGAGACCCCATAGAGACACCCAGAGACCCCATAGAGACACCCAGAGACCCCATAGAGACACCCAGAGACCCCATAGAGACACCCAGAGACCCCATAGAGACACCCATAGACCCCATAGAGACACCCAGAGACCCCATAGAGACACCCAGAGACCCCATAGAGACACCCAGAGACCCCATAGAGACCCCCAGAGACCCCATAGAGACACCTAGAGACCCCATAGAGCTACCCAGAGACCCCATAGAGACACCCAGAGACCCCATTGAGATACCCAGAGACCCCATAGAGACACCCAGAGACCCCATAGAGACACTCAGAGACCCCATAGAGACACCCAGAGACCCCATAGAGACACACAGAGACCCCATAGAGACACCCAGAGACCCCATAGAGACACCCAGAGACCCCATTGAGATACCCACAGACCACATAGAGACACCCAGAGACCCCATAGAGACACTCAGAGACCCCATAGAGACACCCAGAGACCCCATAGAGACACCCAGAGACCCCATAGACACACTCAGAGACCCCATAGAGACACAAAGAGACCCCATAGAGCTACCCAGAGACCCCATAGAGACACCCAGAGACCCCATAGAGACACCCAGAGACCCCATAGACACACTCAGAGACCCCATAGAGACACCCATAGAGACACTCGTAGACCCCATAGAGACACCCAGAGACCCCATAGACACACTCAGAGACCCCATAGAGACACAAAGAGACCCCATAGAGCTACCCAGAGACCCCATAGAGACACCCAGAGACCCCATAGAGACACCCAGAGACCCCATAGACACACTCAGAGACCCCATAGAGACACCCATAGAGACACTCGTAGACCCCATAGAGACACCCACAGACCCCATAGAGACACCCATAGAGACACCGATAGAGACACCCAGAGACCCCATAGAGACACCCAGAGACACCGAGAGACACGTGGAGATTAACTGAGATCCCTCTCCCTCTGTCTCACCCCCCCCCCCCTTCCCCTTGACCCCCTAGGCCCCAACCCTGACTTCTGTCTGTCCAAGCGTGATGATGTCTACCGCGACCCGGACGATCGCTCCTCCTTCTACCACTGCTCAAATACCATCGCTTTCCACAAGCAGTGTCCAGACGGGCTGTACTTCGTGGAGAATTCGAGGCAGTGCAAGTAATAGGGGCATGGTGGTGGTGAGTGAGCGGGGTGTCTACTGGTGGTGTGTCTACTGGTGGTGTGTGTCTACTGGTAAAGTGTTTGCGATGGCTGGGTCATGTAGCCCGCATGCCCAGCCACCGCATGCCAAAACAGCTTTTGTTCGGCCGGATTGAGGGGGCTAAGCGGGCGCGGCACGGGGCTAGAGAAGAGATGGAGTGATGTGGTACAGGAGGACGTGGAGCTGAGTGGACTTGCCGATGACTGGTACCAGCGGTGTCAAGATCGGCCTCTGTGGAGGAGGCTCGTGAAGGACGCTACTGGGCAGTTGGAGGCAGTCGCCCTCCAACAACAACGGAGGGCGGAGGAGCGACGCTCACAACAACGAGCGGAGCGCCGGGTGGTTAAAGCACAGCAAGTTGGCGCAGTAGGGGGCACAGGTGGTGCATCAGCCAGTCATCTCAGTCAGTCGACCCGTGGCACCTGGGTCTGCCCCGTGACCTCCTGCCAGCGGGCGTTCGACACTTCACGTGGCCTCAACGTGCACATAGCCTGGCACAAGCGTCGTGGTGACGTCACCGCCACTTAGTGGCGAATGGCAGTTGTTGTTGTGTATAGTACATAGACACTGCTGCTGCTACTCGCTACTAACAGCACTTGCCCCTACAGCCCCGCTAGAGGCTACCTGGGGGAGCTTTGTCTGTGTGTGGTGTGTGTAGTACATAGACACTGCTGCTGCTACTCGCTACTAACAGCACTTGCCCCTACAGCCCTGCTAGAGGCTACCTGGGGGAGCTTTGTCTGTGTCTCTAATGCACGTGTTCCTCTCTCTGTGCAATCAACAGAAACACCATGATCGATCCACCGCTGGATGAAGATCGATGGTTGAAAATAAACTCATGCAAAATATATATTGGTTGTGTCTGTGTGTCTGTGTGTGTCTGTGTGTGTGTGTTTGTGTCTGTGTGTGTGTCTGTGTGTGTGTGTCTGTGTGTGTGTCTGTGTGTGTGTGTCTGTGTGTGTGTGTCTGTGTGTGTGTGTCTGTGTGTCTTTGTGTGTGTGTGTCTGTGTGTGTGTGTCTGTGTGTGTGTCTGTGTGTGTGTGTCTGTGTGTGTGTGTCTCTGTGTGTGTGTGTCTGTGTGTTTGTGTCTGTGTGTGTGTGTCTGTGTGTGTGTCTGTGTGTGTGTCTGTGTGTGTGTGTCTGTGTGTGTGTGTGTGTCTGTGTGTGTGTTTGGGTGTGTCTCTGTGTATGTGTGTCTGTGTGTGTGTTTGTGTGTGTGTCTGTGTGTGTGTCTGTGTGTGTCTGTGTGTGTGTCTGTGTGTCTGTGTGTGTGTGTCTGTGTGTGTGTGTTTGGGTGTGTGTCTGTTGTGTGTGTGTGTCTGCGTGTGTGTGTATGTGTGTCTGTGTGTGTGTGTCTGTGTGTGTCTGTGTCTGTGTGTGTGTGTGTCTGTGTGTCTGTGTGTATGTGTGTCTGTGTGTGTGTCTGTGTGTGTGTGTGTGTCTGTGTGTGTGTGTGTCTGTGTGTGTGTGTGTGTCTGTGTGTGTGTGTATGTGTGTCTGTGTGTGTGTCTGTGTATGTGTGTGTGTGTCTGTGTGTGTGTCTGTGTATGTGTGTGTGTGTCTGTGTGTGTGTGTCTGTGTGTCTGTGTGTGTGTGTGTTTGGGTGTGTCTCTGTGTATGTGTGTCTGTGTGTGTGTCTTTGTGTGTGTGTCTGTGTGTTTGGGTGTGTCTGTGTATGTGTGTCTGTGTGTGTGTCTTTGTGTGTGTGTCTGTGTGTTTGGGTGTGTCTGTGTATGTGTGTCTGTGTGTGTGTCTTTGTGTGTGTGTCTGTGTATGTGTGTGTGTCTATGTATGTGTGTCTGTGTGTGTGTGTCTGTGTGTGTGTCTATGTGTGTGTGTGTCTGTGTGTGTGTGTCTGTGTGTGTGTCTGTGTGTGTCTGTATATGTGTGTGTGTATGTGTGTCTGTGTGTGTTTGGGTGTGTCTTGTGTGTGTGTCTGTGTGTGTGTCTCTGTGTGTGTGTCTGTGTGTGTGTCTGTGTGTGTGTGTCTCTGTGTGTGTGTCTGTGTGTGTGTGTCACTGTGTGTGTGTGGGGAGCGATAGTGTAGTGGTTAGCGCTACGCTGCGCTATGATCCTGGCGGCCCGGGTTCAATTCCCGCTCACGGCCAACACCAGTGACGATTATCTGAACCGGTCCTGGGCCTCCCCTAGGTCGACTCAGCCTCAAATGAGTACCTGGTGCGGTGTGTAAACATCGCCACTGGGGAGACAAAGGCGGCCGGGCGTGGTGCTGGCCACCCACACCCTCGTGTACCGTTCCGGCCTTCATAGGTGCTCGCTAACAGCACTTGCCCCTACAGTCTGTTAAGACTACACGGGGGATCTTTGTCTTTGGAGCAGCTAAAATGCCCCAAATTGGTTCAGTAGGGGGGACAGGTGGGGGTCCATCTACCACTCACCTGCAGGGTCTGTCACGTGACCTACTCCTGGTGCACCTAGCCTGGCACAGCAGCACGACCCGTGTCACCTGCATGGTCTGTCACGTGACCTCCTCCTGGCGCACCTAGCCTGGCACAGCAGCACACAACCCGTGTCACCTGCAGGGTCTGTCACGTGATCTCCTCCTGGTGCACCTAGCCTGGCACAGCAGTAAAACGCATGGCACCTGTTGGGTCTGTCACGTGACCTCTTCCTGGTGCACCTAGCCTGGCACCGTCGCTGAGTGGCCACTACCACCAGCGTTTCCACCATCAACAACCACCCATACTCACAGAGACTCATAGAGACCCACACTCATAGAGACCCACACTCACAGAGACTCATAGAGACCCACACTCATAGAGACCCACACTCACAGAGACTCATAGAGACCCACACTCATAGAGACTCATAGAGACCCACACTCACAGAGACTCATAGAGACCCATACTCATAGAGACCCACATTCACAGAGACCCATACTCATAGAGACCCATACTCACAGAGACTCATAGAGACCCATACTCATAGAGACCCACACTCACAGAGACTCATAGAGACCCACACTCATAGAGACTCATAGAGACCCACACTCACAGAGACTCATACTCACAGAGACTCATAGAGACCCACACTCATAGAGACCCACACTCACAGAGACTCATAGAGACCCACACTCATAGAGACTCATAGAGACCCACACTCACAGAGACTCATACTCACAGAGACTCATAGAGACCCACACTCATAGAGACCCACACTCATAGAGACTCATAGAGACCCATACTCATAGAGACTCATAGAGACTCACACTCTTAGAGACCCACACTCATAGAGACCCATACTCACAGAGACTCATAGAGACCCATACTCACAGAGACTCATAGAGACCCACACTCACAGAGACCCACACTCACAGAGACCCACACTCATAGAGACCCATACTCACAGAGACTCATAGAGACCCATACTCACAGAGACTCATAGAGACCCATACTCACAGAGACCCACACTCACAGAGACCCATACTCATAGAGACCCATACTCATAGAGACCCACACTCACAGAGACTCATAGAGACCCACACTCATAGAGACCCACACTCACAGAGACCCACACTCACAGAGACCCACACTCACAGAGACTCATAGAGACCCATACTCACAGAGACTCATAGAGACCCACACTCATAGAGACCCATCCTCACAGAGACTCATAGAGACCCACACTCATAGAGACCCATACTCACAGAGACTCATAGAGACCCATACTCACAGAGACTCATAGAGACCCATACTCACAGAGACTCATAGAGACCCATACTCATAGAGACTCATAGAGACTCACACTCGTAGAGACCCACACTCATAGAGACCCATACTCACAGAGACTCATAGAGACCCATACTCACAGAGACTCATAGAGACCCACACTCACAGAGACCCACACTCACAGAGACCCACACTCATAGAGACCCATACTCACAGAGACTCATAGAGACCCATACTCACAGAGACTCATAGAGACCCATACTCACAGAGACCCACACTCACAGAGACCCATACTCATAAAGACCCACACTCACAGAGACTCATAGAGACCCACACTCATAGAGACCCACACTCACAGAGACCCACACTCACAGAGACTCATAGAGACCCATACTCACAGAGACTCATAGAGACCCACACTCATAGAGACCCATACTCACAGAGACTCATAGAGACCCACACTCATAGAGACCCATACTCACAGAGATTCATAGAGACCCATACTCACAGAGACTCATAGAGACCCATACTCACAGAGACCCACACTCACAGAGACCCGTACTCATAGAGACCCATACTCATAGATACCCACACTCATAGAGACCCACACTCACAGAGACTCATAGAGACCCACACTCATAGAGACCCACACTCACAGAGACCCACACTCACAGAGACTCACACTCATAGAGACCCATACTCACAGAGACTCATAGAGACCCATACTCACAGAGACTCATAGAGACCCATACTCATAGAGACTCATAGAGACTCACACTCGTAGAGACCCACACTCATAGAGACCCATACTCACAGAGACTCATAGAGACCCATACTCACAGAGACTCATAGAGACCCACACTCACAGAGACCCACACTCACAGAGACCCACACTCATAGAGACCCATACTCACAGAGACTCATAGAGACCCATACTCACAGAGACTCATAGAGACCCATACTCACAGAGACCCACACTCACAGAGACCCATACTCATAAAGACCCACACTCACAGAGACTCATAGAGACCCACACTCATAGAGACCCACACTCACAGAGACCCACACTCACAGAGACTCATAGAGACCCATACTCACAGAGACTCATAGAGACCCACACTCATAGAGACCCATACTCACAGAGACTCATAGAGACCCACACTCATAGAGACCCATACTCACAGAGATTCATAGAGACCCATACTCACAGAGACTCATAGAGACCCATACTCACAGAGATTCATAGAGACCCACACTCGTAGAGACCCACACTCATAGAGACCCACACTCATAGAGGCTCATAGAGACCCAAACTCATAGAGACCCATACACATAGAGACCCATTCTCATGCAGACCCACACTCATAGAGACCCACACTCATAGAGACCCACACTCACAGAGATTCATAGAGACCCATACTCACAGAGACTCATAGAGACCCATACTCACAGAGACTCATAGAGACCCATACTCACAGAGACCCACACTCACAGAGACCCATACTCATAGAGACCCATACTCATAGAGACCCACACTCATAGAGACCCATACTCACAGAGTCCCACACTCAAAGAGACCCACACTCACAGAGACCGATACTCATAGAGACCCATACACACAGAGAACCATGCTCATAGAGACCCACAGTCATAGAGACCCATACTCACAGAGACCCATACTCACAGAGACCCATACTCATAGAGACCCATACACACAGAGACCCATGCTCATAGAGACCCACAGTCACAGAGACCCATACTCATAGAGACCCATAGAGACCCACACTCATAGAGACCCACACTCACAGAGACCCACACTCATAGAGACCCATACTCACAGAGACCCAGACTCACAGAGACCCACACTCATAGAGACCCACACTCACAGAGACTCATAGAGACCCATACTCACAGAGACTCATAGAGACCCACACGAAGACCCATACTCATAGAGACCCATACTCACAGAGACTCATAGAGAACCATACTCACAGAGACTCATAGAGACCCATGCTCACAGAGACTCATAGAGACCCATACTCACAGAGACTCATAGAGACCCACACTCGTAGAGACCCACACTTATAGAGATCCATACTCACAAAGACTCATAAAGACCCATACTCACAGAGACTCATAGAGACCCACACTCGTAGAGACCCACACTCATAGAGACCCACACTCATAGAGGCTCATAGAGACCCAAACTCATAGAGACCCATACACATAGAGACCCATTCTCATACAGACCCACACTCATAGAGACCCACACTCATAGAGACCCACACTCACAGAGATTCATAGAGACCCATACTCACAGAGACTCATTGAGACCCACACAAAGACCCATACTCATAGAGACCCATATTCACAGAGACTCATAGAGACCCATACTCACAGAGACTCATAGAGACCCATACTCACAGAGACCCACACTCACAGAGACCCATACTCATAGAGACCCATACTCATAGAGACCCATTCTCATGCAGACCCACACTCATAGAGACCCACACTCATAGAGACCCATACTCACAGAGATTCATAGAGACCCACACTCGTAGAGACCCACACTCATAGAGACCCACACTCATAGAGGCTCATAGAGACCCAAACTCATAGAGACCCATACACATAGAGACCCATTCTCATGCAGACCCACACTCATAGAGACCCACACTCATAGAGACCCACACTCACAGAGATTCATAGAGACCCATACTCACAGAGACTCATAGAGACCCATACTCACAGAGACTCATAGAGACCCATACTCACAGAGACCCACACTCACAGAGACCCATACTCATAGAGACCCATACTCATAGAGACCCACACTCATAGAGACCCATACTCACAGAGTCCCACACTCATAGAGACCCACACTCACAGAGACCCATACTCATAGAGACCCATACACACAGAGACCCATACTCATAGAGACCCACAGTCATAGAGACCCATACTCACAGAGACCCACACTCACAGAGACCCATAGAGACCCACACTCATAGAGACCCACACTCACAGAGACCCACACTCATAGAGACCCATACTCACAGAGACCCAGACTCACAGAGACCCACACTCATAGAGACCCACACTCACAGAGACTCATAGAGACCCATACTCACAGAGACTCATAGAGACCCACACGAAGACCCATACTCATAGAGACCCATACTCACAGAGACTCATAGAGAACCATACTCACAGAGACTCATAGAGACCCATGCTCACAGAGACTCATAGAGACCCATACTCACAGAGACTCATAGAGACCCACACTCGTAGAGACCCACACTCATAGAGATCCATACTCACAAAGACTCATAGAGACCCATACTCACAGAGACTCATAGAGACCCACACTCGTAGAGACCCACACTCATAGAGACCCACACTCATAGAGGCTCATAGAGACCCAAACTCATAGAGACCCATACACATAGAGACCGTTCTCATACAGACCCACACTCATAGAGACCCACACTCATAGAGACCCACACTCACAGAGATTCATAGAGACCCATACAGAGACTCATTGAGACCCACACAAAGACCCATACTCATAGAGACCCATATTCACAGAGACTCATAGAGACCCATACTCACAGAGACTCATAGAGACCCACACTCATAGAGACCCATCCTCACAGAGACTCATAGAGACCCACACTCATAGAGACCCATACTCACAGAGACTCATAGAGACCCATACTCACAGAGACTCATAGAGACCCATACTCACAGAGACCCACACTCACAGAGACCCGTACTCATAGAGACCCATACTCATAGATACCCACACTCATAAAGACCCACACTCACAGAGACTCATAGAGACCCACACTCATAGAGACCCACACTCACAGAGACCCACACTCACAGAGACTCACACTCATAGAGACCCATACTCACAGAGACTCATACTCATAGAGACCCATACTCATAGAGACCCATACTCACAGAGACCCACACTCACAGAGACCCATAGAGACCCACACTCATAGAGACCCATACTCACAGAGACCCATAGAGACCCACACTCATAGAGACCCATACTCACAGAGACCCACACTCACAGAGACTCACACTCATAGAGACCCATACTCATAGAGACCCATACTCACAGAGACCCATAGAGACCCACACTCATAGAGACCCATACTCACAGAGACCCACACTCATAGAGACCCACACTCACAGAGACCCATACTCATAGAGACCCATACACACAGAGACCCATACTCATAGAGACCCACAGTCATAGAGACCCATACTCACAGAGACCCATACTCATAGAGACCCATACTCACAGAGATCCACACTCACAGAGACCCATAGAGACCCACACTCATAGAGACCCACACTCACAGAGACCCACACTCATAGAGACCCATACTCACAGAGACCCAGACTCACAGAGACCCACACTCACAGAGACTCACACTCACAGCGACCCATACTCATAGAGACTCACACTCATAGAGACCCACACTCACAGAGACTCATAGAGACCCATACTCACAGAGACTCATAGAGATCCACACGAAGACCCATACTCATAGAGAACCATACTCACAGAGACTCATAGAGAACCATACTCATAGAGACTCATAGAGACCCATGCTCACAGAGACTCATAGAGACCCATACTCACAGAGACTCATAGAGACCCACACTCGTAGAGACCCACACTCATAGAGATCCATACTCACAGAGACTCATAGAGACCCATACTCACAGAGACCCACACTCACAGAGACCCATACTCATAGAGACCCATACTCATAGAGACCCACACTCATAGAGACCCATACTCACAGAGTCCCACACTCATAGAGACCCACACTCACAGAGACCCATACTCATAGAGACCCATACACACAGAGACCCATACCCATAGAGACCCACAGTCATAGAGACCCATACTCACAGAGACCCACACTCACAGAGACCCATAGAGACCCACACTCATAGAGACCCACACTCACAGAGACCCACACTCATAGAGACCCATACTCACAGAGACCCAGACTCACAGAGACCCACACTCATAGAGACCCACACTCACAGAGATTCATAGAGACCCATACTCACAGAGACTCATAGAGACCCACACAAGGACCCTTACTCATAGAGACCCATACTCACAGAGACTCATAGAGACCCATACTCACAGAGATTCATAGAGACCCACACTCGTAGAGAACCACACTCATAGAGACCCACACTCATAGAGGCTCATAGAGACCCAAACTCATAGAGACCCATACACATAGAGACCCATTCTCATACAGACCCACACTCATAGAGACCCACACTCATAGAGACCCACACTCACAGAGATTCATAGAGACCCATACTCACAGAGACTCATAGAGACCCACACAAAGACCGATACTCATAGAGACCCATACTCTCAGAGACTCATAGAGACCCATACTCACAGAGACCCACACTCACAGAGACCCATACTCATAGAGACCCATACTCATAGAGACCCACACTCATAGAGACCCATACTCACAGAGTCCCACACTCATAGAGACCCACACTCACAGAGACCCATACTCATAGAGACCCATACACACAGAGACCCATACTCATAGAGACCCACAGTCATAGAGACCCATACTCACAGAGACCCACACTCACAGAGACCCATAGAGACCCACACTCATAGAGACCCACACTCACAGAGACCCACACTTATAGAGACCCATACTCACAGAGACCCAGACTCACAGAGACCCACACTCATAGAGACCCACACTCACAGAGACTCATAGAGACCCATACTCACAGAGACTCATAGAGACCCACACGAAGACCCATACTCATAGAAACCCATACTCACAGAGACTCATAGAGACCCATGCTCACAGAGACTCATAGAGACCCATACTCACAGAGACTCATAGAGACCCACACTCGTAGAGACCCACACTCATAGAGATCCATACTCACAAAGACTCATAGAGACCCATACTCACAGAGACTCATAGAGACCCACACTCGTAGAGACCCACACTCATAGAGACCCACACTCATAGAGGCTCATAGAGACCCAAACTCATAGAGACCCATACACATAGAGACCCATTGTCATACAGACCCACACTCATAGAGACCCACACTCATAGAGACCCACACTCACAGAGATTCATAGAGACCCATACTCACAGAGACTCATAGAGACCCACACAAAGACCCATACTCATAGAGACCCATACTCACAGAGACTCATAGAGACCCATACTCACAGAGACTCATAGAGACCCATACTCACAGAGACCCACACTCATAGAGACCCACACTCACAGAGACCCACACTCATAGAGACCCACACTCACAGAGACCCATACTCATAGACACCCGCACTCATAGATCCCCACACTCACAGAGACCCATACTCACAGAGACCCACACTCACAGAGACCATACTCACAGAGACCCACACTCATAGAGACCCATACACACAGAGACCCATACTCATAGAGACCCACACTCATAGAGACCCACACTCATAGAGACCCATACTCATAGAGACCCACACTCATAGAGACCCATACTCATAGAGACCCACACTCACAGAGACCCACACTCAGAGAGACCCACACTCATAGAGACCCACACAATCATAGAGACCCACACTCATAGAGACCCACACTCACAGAGACCCACACTCACAGAGACCCACACTCACAGAGACCATACTCACAGAGACCCACACTAATAGAGACCCATACTCATAGAAACCCACACTCACAGAGACCCACACTCATAGAGACCCACACAATCGTAGAGACTCACACTCATAGAGACCCACACTCACAGAGACCAACACTCACAGAGACCCACACTCACAGAGACCCACACTCACAGAGACCCACACTCACAGAGACCATACTCACAGAGACCCACACTCATAGAGACCCATACACACAGAGACCCATACTCATAGAGACCCACACTCACAGAGACCCACACTCACAGAGACCCATACTCAAAGAAACCCACACTCATAGAGACCCACACTCACAGAGACCCACACTCACAGAGACCCACACTCATAGAGACCCACACTCATAGAGACCATACTCACAGAGACCCACACTCACAGAGACCCACACTCATAGAGACCCACACTCACAGAGACCCACAATCATAGAGACCCACACTCATAGAGACCCATACTCATAGAGACCCACAGAGACTCAGAGAGACCCACACTCATAGAGACCCACACTCATAGAGACCCATAGAGACCCATACTCATAGAGACCCACACTCATAGAGACCCACACTCACAGAGACCCATACTCATAGAGACCCACACTCCTAGAGACCCACACTCACAGAGACCCACACTCACAGAGACCCACACTCATAGAGACCCATACTCATAGAGACCCATAATCATAGAGACCCATACTCATAGAGACCCATACTCATAGAGACCCACACTCATAGACACCCACACTCATAGAGACCCACACTCATAGAGACCCACAGAGACTCAGAGAGACCCACACTCATAGAGACCCACACTCACAGAGACCCACACTCACAGAGACCCACACTCATAGAGACCCACACTCATAGAGACCCATACTCATAGAGACCCACAGAGACTCAGAGAGACCCACATTCATAGAGACCCACACTCATAGAGACCCATAGAGACCCATACTCATAGAGACCCACACTCATAGAGACCCACAGAGACTCAGAGTGACCAACACTCATAGAGACCCATACTCATAGAGACCCATACTCATAGAGACCCATACTCACAGAGACCCACAGAGACCCATAGAGACCCATACTCATAGAGACCCACACTCACAGAGACCCACACTCATAGAGACCCACACTCATAGAGACCCACACAATCGTAGAGACCCACACTCATAGAGACCCACACTCACAGAGACCCACACTCACAGAGACCCACACTCACAGAGACCATACTCACAGAGACCCACACTCACAGAGACCCATAGAGACCCACACTCATAGAGACCCACACTCACAGAGACCCACACTTATAGAGACCCATACTCACAGAGACCCAGACTCACAGAGACCCACACTCATAGAGACCCACACTCACAGAGACTCATAGAGACCCATACTCACAGAGACTCATAGAGACCCACACGAAGACCCATACTCATAGAAACCCATACTCACAGAGACTCATAGAGACCCATGCTCACAGAGACTCATAGAGACCCATACTCACAGAGACTCATAGAGACCCACACTCGTAGAGACCCACACTCATAGAGATCCATACTCACAAAGACTCATAGAGACCCATACTCACAGAGACTCATAGAGACCCACACTCGTAGAGACCCACACTCATAGAGACCCACACTCATAGAGGCTCATAGAGACCCAAACTCATAGAGACCCATACACATAGAGACCCATTCTCATACAGACCCACACTCATAGAGACCCACACTCATAGAGACCCACAATCACAGAGATTCATAGAGACCCATACTCACAGAGACTCATAGAGACCCACACAAAGACCCATACTCATAGAGACCCATACTCACAGAGACTCATAGAGACCCATACTCACAGAGACTCATAGAGACCCATACTCACAGAGACCCACACTCATAGAGACCCACACTCACAGAGACCCACACTCATAGAGACCCACACTCACAGAGACCCACACTCATAGAGACCCACACTCACAGAGACCCATACTCATAGACACCCGCACTCATAGATCCCCACACTCACAGAGACCCATACTCACAGAGACCCACACTCACAGAGACCATACTCACAGAGACCCACACTCATAGAGACCCATACACACAGAGACCCATACTCATAGAGACCCACACTCATAGAGACCCACACTCATAGAGACCCATACTCATAGAGACCCACACTCATAGAGACCCATACTCATAGAGACCCACACTCACAGAGACCCACACTCAGAGAGACCCACACTCATAGAGACCCACACAATCATAGAGACCCACACTCATAGAGACCCACACTCACAGAGACCCACACTCACAGAGACCCACACTCACAGAGACCATACTCACAGAGACCCACACTAATAGAGACCCATACTCATAGAAACCCACACTCACAGAGACCCACACTCACAGAGACCCACACAATCGTAGAGACCCACACTCATAGAGACCCACACTCACAGAGACCAACACTCACAGAGACCCACACTCACAGAGACCCACACTCACAGAGACCCACACTCACAGAGACCATACTCACAGAGACCCACACTCATAGAGACCCATACACACAGAGACCCATACTCATAGAGACCCACACTCACAGAGACCCACACTCACAGAGACCCATACTCAAAGAAACCCACACTCATAGAGACCCACACTCACAGAGACCCACACTCACAGAGACCCACACTCATAGAGACCCACACTCATAGAGACCATACTCACAGAGACCCACACTCACAGAGACCCACACTCACAGAGACCCACACTCACAGAGACTCACACTCATAGAGACCCACACTCACAGAGACCCACAATCATAGAGACCCACACTCATAGAGACCCATACTCATAGAGACCCACAGAGACTCAGAGAGACCCACACTCATAGAGACCCACACTCATAGAGACCCATAGAGACCCATACTCATAGAGACCCACACTCATAGAGACCCACACTCACAGAGACCCATACTCATAGAGACCCACACTCCTAGAGACCCACACTCACAGAGATCCACACTCATAGAGACCCACACTCATAGAGACCATACTCACAGAGACCCACACTCACAGAGACCCACACTCACAGAGACCCACACTCATAGAGACCCATACTCATAGAGACCCATAATCATAGAGACCCATACTCATAGAGACCCATACTCATAGAGACCCACACTCATAGACACCCACACTCATAGAGACCCACACTCATAGAGACCCACAGAGACTCAGAGAGACCCACACTCATAGAGACCCACACTCACAGAGACCCACACTCACAGAGACCCACACTCATAGAGACCCACACTCATAGAGACCCATACTCATAGAGACCCACAGAGACTCAGAGAGACCCACATTCATAGAGACCCACACTCATAGAGACCCATAGAGACCCATACTCATAGAGACCCACACTCATAGAGACCCACAGAGACTCAGAGAGACCAACACTCATAGAGACCCATACTCATAGAGACCCATACTCATAGAGACCCATACTCACAGAGACCCACAGAGACCCATAGAGACCCATACTCATAGAGACCCACACTCACAGAGACCCACACTCATAGAGACCCACACTCACAGAGACCCACACTCATAGAAACCCACACTCACAGAGACCCATACTCATAGACACCCGCACTCATAGATCACCATACTCACAGAGACCCATACTCACAGAGACCCACACTCACAGAGACCATACTCACAGAGACCCACACTCATAGAGACCCACACTCACAGAGACCCATACTCATAGAGACCCATACACACAGAGACCCATACTCATAGAGACCCACAGTCATAGAGACCCATACTCACAGAGACCCATACTCATAGAGACCCATACTCACAGAGATCCACACTCACAGAGACCCATAGAGACCCACACTCATAGAGACCCACACTCACAGAGACCCACACTCATAGAGACCCATACTCACAGAGACCCAGACTCACAGAGACCCACACTCACAGAGACTCACACTCACAGCGACCCATACTCATAGAGACTCACACTCATAGAGACCCACACTCACAGAGACTCATAGAGACCCATACTCACAGAGACTCATAGAGATCCACACGAAGACCCATACTCATAGAGAACCATACTCACAGAGACTCATAGAGAACCATACTCATAGAGACTCATAGAGACCCATGCTCACAGAGACTCATAGAGACCCATACTCACAGAGACTCATAGAGACCCACACTCGTAGAGACCCACACTCATAGAGATCCATACTCACAGAGACTCATAGAGACCCATACTCACAGAGACCCACACTCACAGAGACCCATACTCATAGAGACCCATACTCATAGAGACCCACACTCATAGAGACCCATACTCACAGAGTCCCACACTCATAGAGACCCACACTCACAGAGACCCATACTCATAGAGACCCATACACACAGAGACCCATACCCATAGAGACCCACAGTCATAGAGACCCATACTCACAGAGACCCACACTCACAGAGACCCATAGAGACCCACACTCATAGAGACCCACACTCACAGAGACCCACACTCATAGAGACCCATACTCACAGAGACCCAGACTCACAGAGACCCACACTCATAGAGACCCACACTCACAGAGATTCATAGAGACCCATACTCACAGAGACTCATAGAGACCCACACAAGGACCCTTACTCATAGAGACCCATACTCACAGAGACTCATAGAGACCCATACTCACAGAGATTCATAGAGACCCACACTCGTAGAGAACCACACTCATAGAGACCCACACTCATAGAGGCTCATAGAGACCCAAACTCATAGAGACCCATACACATAGAGACCCATTCTCATACAGACCCACACTCATAGAGACCCACACTCATAGAGACCCACACTCACAGAGATTCATAGAGACCCATACTCACAGAGACTCATAGAGACCCACACAAAGACCGATACTCATAGAGACCCATACTCTCAGAGACTCATAGAGACCCATACTCACAGAGACCCACACTCACAGAGACCCATACTCATAGAGACCCATACTCATAGAGACCCACACTCATAGAGACCCATACTCACAGAGTCCCACACTCATAGAGACCCACACTCACAGAGACCCATACTCATAGAGACCCATACACACAGAGACCCATACTCATAGAGACCCACAGTCATAGAGACCCATACTCACAGAGACCCACACTCACAGAGACCCATAGAGACCCACACTCATAGAGACCCACACTCACAGAGACCCACACTTATAGAGACCCATACTCACAGAGACCCAGACTCACAGAGACCCACACTCATAGAGACCCACACTCACAGAGACTCATAGAGACCCATACTCACAGAGACTCATAGAGACCCACACGAAGACCCATACTCATAGAAACCCATACTCACAGAGACTCATAGAGACCCATGCTCACAGAGACTCATAGAGACCCATACTCACAGAGACTCATAGAGACCCACACTCGTAGAGACCCACACTCATAGAGATCCATACTCACAAAGACTCATAGAGACCCATACTCACAGAGACTCATAGAGACCCACACTCGTAGAGACCCACACTCATAGAGACCCACACTCATAGAGGCTCATAGAGACCCAAACTCATAGAGACCCATACACATAGAGACCCATTGTCATACAGACCCACACTCATAGAGACCCACACTCATAGAGACCCACACTCACAGAGATTCATAGAGACCCATACTCACAGAGACTCATAGAGACCCACACAAAGACCCATACTCATAGAGACCCATACTCACAGAGACTCATAGAGACCCATACTCACAGAGACTCATAGAGACCCATACTCACAGAGACCCACACTCATAGAGACCCACACTCACAGAGACCCACACTCATAGAGACCCACACTCACAGAGACCCATACTCATAGACACCCGCACTCATAGATCCCCACACTCACAGAGACCCATACTCACAGAGACCCACACTCACAGAGACCATACTCACAGAGACCCACACTCATAGAGACCCATACACACAGAGACCCATACTCATAGAGACCCACACTCATAGAGACCCACACTCATAGAGACCCATACTCATAGAGACCCACACTCATAGAGACTCATACTCATAGAGACCCACACTCACAGAGACCCACACTCAGAGAGACCCACACTCATAGAGACCCACACAATCATAGAGACCCACACTCATAGAGACCCACACTCACAGAGACCCACACTCACAGAGACCCACACTCACAGAGACCATACTCACAGAGACCCACACTAATAGAGACCCATACTCATAGAAACCCACACTCACAGAGACCCACACTCATAGAGACCCACACAATCGTAGAGACTCACACTCATAGAGACCCACACTCACAGAGACCAACACTCACAGAGACCCACACTCACAGAGACCCACACTCACAGAGACCCACACTCACAGAGACCATACTCACAGAGACCCACACTCATAGAGACCCATACACACAGAGACCCATACTCATAGAGACCCACACTCACAGAGACCCACACTCACAGAGACCCATACTCAAAGAAACCCACACTCATAGAGACCCACACTCACAGAGACCCACACTCACAGAGACCCACACTCATAGAGACCCACACTCATAGAGACCATACTCACAGAGACCCACACTCACAGAGACCCACACTCATAGAGACCCACACTCACAGAGACCCACAATCATAGAGACCCACACTCATAGAGACCCATACTCATAGAGACCCACAGAGACTCAGAGAGACCCACACTCATAGAGACCCACACTCATAGAGACCCATAGAGACCCATACTCATAGAGACCCACACTCATAGAGACCCACACTCACAGAGACCCATACTCATAGAGACCCACACTCCTAGAGACCCACACTCACAGAGACCCACACTCACAGAGACCCACACTCATAGAGACCCATACTCATAGAGACCCATAATCATAGAGACCCATACTCATAGAGACCCATACTCATAGAGACCCACACTCATAGACACCCACACTCATAGAGACCCACACTCATAGAGACCCACAGAGACTCAGAGAGACCCACACTCATAGAGACCCACACTCACAGAGACCCACACTCACAGAGACCCACACTCATAGAGACCCACACTCATAGAGACCCATACTCATAGAGACCCACAGAGACTCAGAGAGACCCACATTCATAGAGACCCACACTCATAGAGACCCATAGAGACCCATACTCATAGAGACCCACACTCATAGAGACCCACAGAGACTCAGAGTGACCAACACTCATAGAGACCCATACTCATAGAGACCCATACTCACAGAGACCCACAGAGACCCATAGAGACCCATACTCATAGAGACCCACACTCACAGAGACCCACACTCATAGAGACCCACACTCATAGAGACCCACACAATCGTAGAGACCCACACTCATAGAGACCCACACTCACAGAGACCCACACTCACAGAGACCCACACTCACAGAGACCATACTCACAGAGACCCACACTCACAGAGACCCATAGAGACCCACACTCATAGAGACCCACACTCACAGAGACCCACACTTATAGAGACCCATACTCACAGAGACCCAGACTCACAGAGACCCACACTCATAGAGACCCACACTCACAGAGACTCATAGAGACCCATACTCACAGAGACTCATAGAGACCCACACGAAGACCCATACTCATAGAAACCCATACTCACAGAGACTCATAGAGACCCATGCTCACAGAGACTCATAGAGACCCATACTCACAGAGACTCATAGAGACCCACACTCGTAGAGACCCACACTCATAGAGATCCATACTCACAAAGACTCATAGAGACCCATACTCACAGAGACTCATAGAGACCCACACTCGTAGAGACCCACACTCATAGAGACCCACACTCATAGAGGCTCATAGAGACCCAAACTCATAGAGACCCATACACATAGAGACCCATTCTCATACAGACCCACACTCATAGAGACCCACACTCATAGAGACCCACAATCACAGAGATTCATAGAGACCCATACTCACAGAGACTCATAGAGACCCACACAAAGACCCATACTCATAGAGACCCATACTCACAGAGACTCATAGAGACCCATACTCACAGAGACTCATAGAGACCCATACTCACAGAGACCCACACTCATAGAGACCCACACTCACAGAGACCCACACTCATAGAGACCCACACTCACAGAGACCCACACTCATAGAGACCCACACTCACAGAGACCCATACTCATAGACACCCGCACTCATAGATCCCCACACTCACAGAGACCCATACTCACAGAGACCCACACTCACAGAGACCATACTCACAGAGACCCACACTCATAGAGACCCATACACACAGAGACCCATACTCATAGAGACCCACACTCATAGAGACCCACACTCATAGAGACCCATACTCATAGAGACCCACACTCATAGAGACCCATACTCATAGAGACCCACACTCACAGAGACCCACACTCAGAGAGACCCACACTCATAGAGACCCACACAATCATAGAGACCCACACTCATAGAGACCCACACTCACAGAGACCCACACTCACAGAGACCCACACTCACAGAGACCATACTCACAGAGACCCACACTAATAGAGACCCATACTCATAGAAACCCACACTCACAGAGACCCACACTCACAGAGACCCACACAATCGTAGAGACCCACACTCATAGAGACCCACACTCACAGAGACCAACACTCACAGAGACCCACACTCACAGAGACCCACACTCACAGAGACCCACACTCACAGAGACCATACTCACAGAGACCCACACTCATAGAGACCCATACACACAGAGACCCATACTCATAGAGACCCACACTCACAGAGACCCACACTCACAGAGACCCATACTCAAAGAAACCCACACTCATAGAGACCCACACTCACAGAGACCCACACTCACAGAGACCCACACTCATAGAGACCCACACTCATAGAGACCATACTCACAGAGACCCACACTCACAGAGACCCACACTCACAGAGACCCACACTCACAGAGACGCACACTCATAGAGACCCACACTCACAGAGACCCACAATCATAGAGACCCACACTCATAGAGACCCATACTCATAGAGACCCACAGAGACTCAGAGAGACCCACACTCATAGAGACCCACACTCATAGAGACCCATAGAGACCCATACTCATAGAGACCCACACTCATAGAGACCCACACTCACAGAGACCCATACTCATAGAGACCCACACTCCTAGAGACCCACACTCACAGAGATCCACACTCATAGAGACCCACACTCATAGAGACCATACTCACAGAGACCCACACTCACAGAGACCCACACTCACAGAGACCCACACTCATAGAGACCCATACTCATAGAGACCCATAATCATAGAGACCCATACTCATAGAGACCCATACTCATAGAGACCCACACTCATAGACACCCACACTCATAGAGACCCACACTCATAGAGACCCACAGAGACTCAGAGAGACCCATACTCATAGAGACCCACACTCACAGAGACCCACACTCACAGAGACCCACACTCATAGAGACCCACACTCATAGAGACCCATACTCATAGAGACCCACAGAGACTCAGAGAGACCCACATTCATAGAGACCCACACTCATAGAGACCCATAGAGACCCATACTCATAGAGACCCACACTCATAGAGACCCACAGAGACTCAGAGAGACCAACACTCATAGAGACCCATACTCATAGAGACCCATACTCATAGAGACCCATACTCACAGAGACCCACAGAGACCCATAGAGACCCATACTCATAGAGACCCACACTCACAGAGACCCACACTCATAGAGACCCACACTCACAGAGACCCACACTCATAGAAACCCACACTCACAGAGACCCATACTCATAGACACCCGCACTCATAGATCCCCATACTCACAGAGACCCATACTCACAGAGACCCACACTCACAGAGACCATACTCACAGAGACCCACACTCATAGAGACCCATACACACAGAGACCCATACTCATAGAGACCCACACTCATAGAGACCCACACTCACAGAGACCCATACTCATAGACACCCGCACTCATAGATCCCCACACTCACAGAGACCCATACTCACAGAGACCCACACTCACAGAGACCATACTCACAGAGACCCACACTCATAGAGACCCATACACACAGAGACCCATACTCATAGAGACCCACACTCATAGAGACCCACACTCATAGAGACCCATACTCATAGAGACCCACACTCATAGAGACCCATACTCATAGAGACCCACACTCACAGAGACCCACACTCAGAGAGACCCACACTCATAGAGACCCACACATTCGTAGAGACCCACACTCATAGAGACCCACACTCACAGAGACCCACACCCACAGAGACCCACACTCACAGAGACCATACTCACAGAGACCCACACTCATAGAGACCCATACTCATAGAAACCCACACTCACAGAGACCCACACTCACAGAGACCCACACAATCGTTGAGACCCACACTCATAGAGACCCACACTCACAGAGACCCACACTCACAGAGACCCACACTCACAGAGACCATACTCACAGAGACCCACACTCATAGAGACCCATACACACAGATACCCATACTCATAGAGACCCACACTCACGGAGACCCACACTCACAGAGACCCATACTCAAAGAAACCCACACTCATAGAGACCCACACTCATAGAGACCCACACTCACAGAGACCCATACTCATAGACACCCGCACTCATAGATCCCCACACTCACAGAGACCCATACTCACAGAGACCCACACTCACAGAGACCATACTCACAGAGACCCACACTCATAGAGACCCATACACACAGAGACCCATACTCATAGAGACCCACACTCATAGAGACCCACACTCATAGAGACCCATACTCATAGAGACCCACACTCATAGAGACCCATACTCATAGAGACCCACACTCACAGAGACCCACACTCAGAGAGACCCACACTCATAGAGACCCACACATTCGTAGAGACCCACACTCATAGAGACCCACACTCACAGAGACAACACTCACAGAGACCCACACTCACAGAGACCATACTCACAGAGACCCACACTCATAGAGACCCATACTCATAGAAACCCACACTCACAGAGACCCACACTCACAGAGACCCACACAATCGTAGAGACCCACACTCATAGAGACCCACACTCACAGAGACCCACACTCACAGAGACCCACACTCACAGAGACCATACTCACAGAGACCCACACTCATAGAGACCCATACACACAGATACCCATACTCATAGAGACCCACACTCACGGAGACCCACACTCACAGAGACCCATACTCAAAGAAACCCACACTCATAGAGACCCACACTCACAGAGACCCACACTCACAGAGACCCACACTCATAGAGACCCACACTCACAGAGACCATACTCACAGAGACCCACACTCACAGAGACCCACACTCACAGAGACCCACACTCATAGAGACCCATACTCATAGAGACCCATACTCATAGAGACCCATACTCATAGAGACCCACACTCATAGAGACCCATACTCACAGAGACCCACACTCATAGAGACCCACACTCACAGAGACCCACAGAGACCCACACTCATAGAGACCCACACTCATAGAGACCCACACTCATAGAGACCCATAGAGACCCATACTCAAAGAGACCCACACTCATAGAGACCCACACTCACAGAGACCCACACTCATAGAGACCCACACTCACAGAGACCCATACTCATAGACACCCGCACTCATAGATCCCCATACTCACAGAGACCCACACTCACAGAGACCATACTCACAGAGACCCACACTCATAGAGACCCATACACACAGAGACCCATACTCATAGAGACCCACACTCATAGAGACCCACACTCACAGAGACCCAGACTCATAGACACCCGCACTCATAGATCCCCAAACTCACAGAGACCCATACTCACAGAGACCCACACTCACAGAGACCATACTCACAGAGACCCACACTCATAGAGACCCATACACACAGAGACCCATACTCATAGAGACCCACACTCACAGAGACCCACACTCAGAGAGACCCACACTCATAGAGACCCACACAATCGTAGAGACCCACACTCATAGAGACCCACACTCACAGAGACCCACACTCACAGAGACCATACTCACAGAGACCCACACTCATAGAGACCCATACTCATAGAAACCCACACTCACAGAGACCCACACTCACAGAGACCCACACAATCGTAGAGACCCACACTCATAGAGACCCACACTCACAGAGACCCACACTCACAGAGACCCACACTCACAGAGACCCACACTCACAGAGACCATACTCACAGAGACCCACACTCATAGAGACCCATACACACAGATACCCATACTCATAGAGACCCACACTCACAGAGACCCACACTCACAGAGACCCATACTCAAAGAAACCCACACTCATAGAGACCCACACTCACAGAGACCCACACTCACAGAGACCCACACTCACAGAGACCCACACTCACAGAGACCCACACTCATAGAGACCCATACTCATAGAGACCCATAATCATAGAGACCCATACTCATAGAGACCCATACTCATAGAGACCCACACTCATAGAGACCCACACTCACAGACACCCACACTCATAGAGACCCACACTCATAGAGACCCATACTCATAGAGACCCACAGAGACTCAGAGAGACCCACACTCATAGAGACCCACACTCATAGAGACCCATAGAGACCCATACTCAAAGAGACCCACACTCATAAAGACCCACACTCACAGAGACCCACATTCATAGAGACCCACACTCACAGAGACCCTTACTCATAGACACCCGCACTCATAGATCCCCATACTCACAGAGACCCATACTCACAGAGACCCACACTCACAGAGACCATACTCACAGAGACCCACACTCATAGAGACCCATACACACAGAGACCCATACTCATAGAGACCCACACTCATAGAGACCCATACACACAGAGACCCATACTCATAGAGACCCATACTCACAGAGACCCACACTCACAGAGACCATACTCACAGAGACCCACACTCATAGAGACCCATACACACAGAGACCCATACTCATAGAGACCCACACTCATAGAGACCCACACTCATAGAGACCCACAATCATAGAGACCCACACTCATAGAGACCCATACTCATAGAGACCCACAGAGACTCAGAGAGACCCACACTCATAGAGACCCACACTCATAGAGACCCATAGAGACCCATACTCATAGAGACCCACACTCATAGAGACCCACACTCACAGAGACCCATACTCATAGAGACCCACACTCCTAGAGACCCACACTCACAGAGATCCACACTCATAGAGACCCACACTCATAGAGACCATACTCACAGAGACCCACACTCACAGAGACCCACACTCACAGAGACCCACACTCATAGAGACCCATACTCATAGAGACCCATAATCATAGAGACCCATACTCATAGAGACCCATACTCATAGAGACCCACACTCATAGACACCCACACTCATAGAGACCCACACTCATAGAGACCCACAGAGACTCAGAGAGACCCACACTCATAGAGACCCACACTCACAGAGACCCACACTCACAGAGACCCACACTCATAGAGACCCACACTCATAGAGACCCATACTCATAGAGACCCACAGAGACTCAGAGAGACCCACATTCATAGAGACCCACACTCATAGAGACCCATAGAGACCCATACTCATAGAGACCCACACTCATAGAGACCCACAGAGACTCAGAGAGACCAACACTCATAGAGACCCATACTCATAGAGACCCATACTCATAGAGACCCATACTCACAGAGACCCACAGAGACCCATAGAGACCCATACTCATAGAGACCCACACTCACAGAGACCCACACTCATAGAGACCCACACTCACAGAGACCCACACTCATAGAAACCCACACTCACAGAGACCCATACTCATAGACACCCGCACTCATAGATCCCCATACTCACAGAGACCCATACTCACAGAGACCCACACTCACAGAGACCATACTCACAGAGACCCACACTCATAGAGACCCATACACACAGAGACCCATACTCATAGAGACCCACACTCATAGAGACCCACACTCACAGAGACCCATACTCATAGACACCCGCACTCATAGATCCCCACACTCACAGAGACCCATACTCACAGAGACCCACACTCACAGAGACCATACTCACAGAGACCCACACTCATAGAGACCCATACACACAGAGACCCATACTCATAGAGACCCACACTCATAGAGACCCACACTCATAGAGACCCATACTCATAGAGACCCACACTCATAGAGACCCATACTCATAGAGACCCACACTCACAGAGACCCACACTCAGAGAGACCCACACTCATAGAGACCCACACATTCGTAGAGACCCACACTCATAGAGACCCACACTCACAGAGACCCACACCCACAGAGACCCACACTCACAGAGACCATACTCACAGAGACCCACACTCATAGAGACCCATACTCATAGAAACCCACACTCACAGAGACCCACACTCACAGAGACCCACACAATCGTTGAGACCCACACTCATAGAGACCCACACTCACAGAGACCCACACTCACAGAGACCCACACTCACAGAGACCATACTCACAGAGACCCACACTCATAGAGACCCATACACACAGATACCCATACTCATAGAGACCCACACTCACGGAGACCCACACTCACAGAGACCCATACTCAAAGAAACCCACACTCATAGAGACCCACACTCATAGAGACCCACACTCACAGAGACCCATACTCATAGACACCCGCACTCATAGATCCCCACACTCACAGAGACCCATACTCACAGAGACCCACACTCACAGAGACCATACTCACAGAGACCCACACTCATAGAGACCCATACACACAGAGACCCATACTCATAGAGACCCACACTCATAGAGACCCACACTCATAGAGACCCATACTCATAGAGACCCACACTCATAGAGACCCATACTCATAGAGACCCACACTCACAGAGACCCACACTCAGAGAGACCCACACTCATAGAGACCCACACATTCGTAGAGACCCACACTCATAGAGACCCACACTCACAGAGACCCACACTCACAGAGACCCACACTCACAGAGACCATACTCACAGAGACCCACACTCATAGAGACCCATACTCATAGAAACCCACACTCACAGAGACCCACACTCACAGAGACCCACACAATCGTAGAGACCCACACTCATAGAGACCCACACTCACAGAGACCCACACTCACAGAGACCCACACTCACAGAGACCATACTCACAGAGACCCACACTCATAGAGACCCATACACACAGATACCCATACTCATAGAGACCCACACTCACGGAGACCCACACTCACAGAGACCCATACTCAAAGAAACCCACACTCATAGAGACCCACACTCACAGAGACCCACACTCACAGAGACCCACACTCATAGAGACCCACACTCACAGAGACCATACTCACAGAGACCCACACTCACAGAGACCCACACTCACAGAGACCCACACTCATAGAGACCCATACTCATAGAGACCCATACTCATAGAGACCCACACTCATAGAGACCCATACTCACAGAGACCCACACTCATAGAGACCCACACTCATAGAGACCCACAGAGACCCAGAGAGACCCACACTCATAGAGACCCACACTCATAGAGACCCATAGAGACCCATACTCAAAGAGACCCACACTCATAGAGACCCACACTCACAGAGACCCACACTCATAGAGACCCACACTCACAGAGACCCATACTCATAGACACCCGCACTCATAGATCCCCATACTCACAGAGACCCACACTCACAGAGACCATACTCACAGAGACCCACACTCATAGAGACCCATACACACAGAGACCCATACTCATAGAGACCCACACTCATAGAGACCCACACTCACAGAGACCCAGACTCATAGACACCCGCACTCATAGATCCCCAAACTCACAGAGACCCATACTCACAGAGACCCACACTCACAGAGACCATACTCACAGAGACCCACACTCATAGAGACCCATACACACAGAGACCCATACTCATAGAGACCCACACTCACAGAGACCCACACTCAGAGAGACCCACACTCATAGAGACCCACACAATCGTAGAGACCCACACTCATAGAGACCCACACTCACAGAGACCCACACTCACAGAGACCATACTCACAGAGACCCACACTCATAGAGACCCATACTCATAGAAACCCACACTCACAGAGACCCACACTCACAGAGACCCACACAATCGTAGAGACCCACACTCATAGAGACCCACACTCACAGAGACCCACACTCACAGAGACCCACACTCACAGAGACCCACACTCACAGAGACCATACTCACAGAGACCCACACTCATAGAGACCCATACACACAGATACCCATACTCATAGAGACCCACACTCACAGAGACCCACACTCACAGAGACCCATACTCAAAGAAACCCACACTCATAGAGACCCACACTCACAGAGACCCACACTCACAGAGACCCACACTCACAGAGACCCACACTCACAGAGACCCACACTCACAGAGACCCACACTCATAGAGACCCATACTCATAGAGACCCATAATCATAGAGACCCATACTCATAGAGACCCATACTCATAGAGACCCACACTCATAGAGACCCACACTCACAGACACCCACACTCATAGAGACCCACACTCATAGAGACCCATACTCATAGAGACCCACAGAGACTCAGAGAGACCCACACTCATAGAGACCCACACTCATAGAGACCCATAGAGACCCATACTCAAAGAGACCCACACTCATAAAGACCCACACTCACAGAGACCCACATTCATAGAGACCCACACTCACAGAGACCCATACTCATAGACACCCGCACTCATAGATCCCCATACTCACAGAGACCCATACTCACAGAGACCCACACTCACAGAGACCATACTCACAGAGACCCACACTCATAGAGACCCATACACACAGAGACCCATACTCATAGAGACCCACACTCATAGAGACCCATACACACAGAGACCCATACTCATAGAGACCCATACTCACAGAGACCCACACTCACAGAGACCATACTCACAGAGACCCACACTCATAGAGACCCATACACACAGAGACCCATACTCATAGAGACCCACACTCATAGAGACCCACACTCATAGAGACCCATACTCATAGAGACCCACACTCATAGAGACCCATACTCATAGAGACCCACACTCACAGAGACCCACACTCAGAGAGATCCACACTCATAGAGACCCACACAATCGTAGAGACCCACACTCATAGAGACCCACACTCACAGAGACCCACACTCACAGAGACCATACTCACAGAGACCCACACTCATAGAGACCCATACTCATAGAAACCCACACTCACAGAGACCCACACTCACAGAGACCCACACAATCGTAGAGACCCACACTCATAGAGACCCACACTCACAGAGACCCACACTCACAGAGACCCACACTCACAGAGACCCACACTCACAGAGACCCACACTCACAGAGACCATACTCACAGAGACCCACACTCATAGAGACCCATACACACAGATACCCATACTCATAGAGACCCACACTCACAGAGACCCACACTCACAGAGACCCATACTCAAAGAAACCCACACTCATAGAGACCCACACTCACAGAGACCCACACTCACAGAGACCCACACTCACAGAGACCCACACTCACAGAGACCCACACTCACAGAGACCCATACTCATAGAGACCCATAATCATAGAGACCCATACTCATAGAGACCCATACTCATAGAGACCCACACTCATAGAGACCCACACTCACAGAGACCCACACTCATAGAGACCCACACTCATAGAGACCCATACTCATAGAGACCCACAGAGACTCAGAGAGACCCACACTCATAGAGACCCACACTCATAGAGACCCATAGAGACCCATACTCATAGAGACCCACACTCATAGAGACCCACACTCACAGAGACCCATACTCATAGAGACCCACACTCCTAGAGACCCACACTCACAGAGATCCACACTCATAGAGACCCACACTCATAGAGACCATACTCACAGAGACCCACACTCACAGAGACCCACACTCACAGAGACCCACACTCATAGAGACCCATACTCATAGAGACCCATAATCATAGAGACCCATACTCATAGAGACCCATACTCATAGAGACCCACACTCATAGACACCCACACTCACAGAGACCCACACTCACAGAGACCCACACTCACAGAGACCCACACTCATAGAGACCCATACTCATAGAGACCCATAATCATAGAGACCCATACTCATAGAGACCCATACTCATAGAGACCCATACTCATAGAGACCCACACTCATAGACACCCACACTCATAGAGACCCACACTCATAGAGACCCACAGAGACTTAGAGAGACCCACACTCATAGAGACCCACACTCACAGAGACCCACACTCACAGAGACCCACACTCATAGAGACCCACACTCATAGAGACCCATACTCATAGAGACCCACAGAGACTCAGAGAGACCCACACTCATAGAGACCCACACTCATAGAGACCCATAGAGACCCATACTCATAGAGACCCACACTCATAGAGACCCACACTCACAGAGACCCATACTCATAGAGACCCACACTCCTAGAGACCCACACTCACAGAGATCCACACTCATAGAGACCCACACTCATAGAGACCATACTCACAGAGACCCACACTCACAGAGACCCACACTCACAGAGACCCACACTCATAGAGACCCATACTCATAGAGACCCATAATCATAGAGACCCATACTCATAGAGACCCATACTCATAGAGACCCACACTCATAGACACCCACACTCATAGAGACCCACACTCATAGAGACCCACAGAGACTCAGAGAGACCCACACTCATAGAGACCCACACTCACAGAGACCCACACTCACAGAGACCCACACTCATAGAGACCCACACTCATAGACACCCACACTCATAGAGACCCATACTCATAGAGACCCACAGAGACTCAGAGAGACCCACATTCATAGAGACCCACACTCATAGAGACCCATAGAGACCCATATTCATAGAGACCCACACTCATAGAGACCCACAGAGACTCAGAGAGACCAACACTCATAGAGACCCATACTCATAGAGACCCATACTCACAGAGACCCACAGAGACCCATAGAGACCCATACTCATAGAGACCCACACTCACAGAGACCCATACTCATAGAGCCCCACACTCATAGAGACCCACACTCATACAGACCCACAGAGACCCGTAGAGACCCATACTCATAGAGACTCAGAGAGACCCACACTCACAGAGACCCACACTCACAGAGACCCACACTCACAGAGACCATACTCACAGAGACCCACACTCATAGAGACCCATACACACAGATACCCATACTCATAGAGACCCACACTCACAGAGACCCACACTTACAGAGACCCATACTCAAAGAAACCCACACTCATAGAGACCCACACTCACAGAGACCCACACTCACAGAGACCCACACTCACAGAGACCCACACTCACAGAGACCCACACTCACAGAGACCCACACTCATAGAGACCCATACTCATAGAGACCCATAATCATAGAGACCCATACTCATAGAGACCCATACTCATAGAGACCCACACTCATAGAGACCCACACTCACAGACACCCACACTCATAGAGACCCACACTCATAGAGACCCATACTCATAGAGACCCACAGAGACTCAGAGAGACCCACACTCATAGAGACCCACACTCATAGAGACCCATAGAGACCCATACTCAAAGAGACCCACACTCATAAAGACCCACACTCACAGAGACCCACATTCATAGAGACCCACACTCACAGAGACCCATACTCATAGACACCCGCACTCATAGATCCCCATACTCACAGAGACCCATACTCACAGAGACCCACACTCACAGAGACCATACTCACAGAGACCCACACTCATAGAGACCCATACACACAGAGACCCATACTCATAGAGACCCACACTCATAGAGACCCATACACACAGAGACCCATACTCATAGAGACCCATACTCACAGAGACCCACACTCACAGAGACCATACTCACAGAGACCCACACTCATAGAGACCCATACACACAGAGACCCATACTCATAGAGACCCACACTCATAGAGACCCACACTCATAGAGACCCATACTCATAGAGACCCACACTCATAGAGACCCATACTCATAGAGACCCACACTCACAGAGACCCACACTCAGAGAGATCCACACTCATAGAGACCCACACAATCGTAGAGACCCACACTCATAGAGACCCACACTCACAGAGACCCACACTCACAGAGACCATACTCACAGAGACCCACACTCATAGAGACCCATACTCATAGAAACCCACACTCACAGAGACCCACACTCACAGAGACCCACACAATCGTAGAGACCCACACTCATAGAGACCCACACTCACAGAGACCCACACTCACAGAGACCCACACTCACAGAGACCCACACTCACAGAGACCCACACTCACAGAGACCATACTCACAGAGACCCACACTCATAGAGACCCATACACACAGATACCCATACTCATAGAGACCCACACTCACAGAGACCCACACTCACAGAGACCCATACTCAAAGAAACCCACACTCATAGAGACCCACACTCACAGAGACCCACACTCACAGAGACCCACACTCACAGAGACCCACACTCACAGAGACCCACACTCACAGAGACCCATACTCATAGAGACCCATAATCATAGAGACCCATACTCATAGAGACCCATACTCATAGAGACCCACACTCATAGAGACCCACACTCACAGAGACCCACACTCATAGAGACCCACACTCATAGAGACCCATACTCATAGAGACCCACAGAGACTCAGAGAGACCCACACTCATAGAGACCCACACTCATAGAGACCCATAGAGACCCATACTCATAGAGACCCACACTCATAGAGACCCACACTCACAGAGACCCATACTCATAGAGACCCACACTCCTAGAGACCCACACTCACAGAGATCCACACTCATAGAGACCCACACTCATAGAGACCATACTCACAGAGACCCACACTCACAGAGACCCACACTCACAGAGACCCACACTCATAGAGACCCATACTCATAGAGACCCATAATCATAGAGACCCATACTCATAGAGACCCATACTCATAGAGACCCACACTCATAGACACCCACACTCACAGAGACCCACACTCACAGAGACCCACACTCACAGAGACCCACACTCATAGAGACCCATACTCATAGAGACCCATAATCATAGAGACCCATACTCATAGAGACCCATACTCATAGAGACCCATACTCATAGAGACCCACACTCATAGACACCCACACTCATAGAGACCCACACTCATAGAGACCCACAGAGACTTAGAGAGACCCACACTCATAGAGACCCACACTCACAGAGACCCACACTCACAGAGACCCACACTCATAGAGACCCACACTCATAGAGACCCATACTCATAGAGACCCACAGAGACTCAGAGAGACCCACACTCATAGAGACCCACACTCATAGAGACCCATAGAGACCCATACTCATAGAGACCCACACTCATAGAGACCCACACTCACAGAGACCCATACTCATAGAGACCCACACTCCTAGAGACCCACACTCACAGAGATCCACACTCATAGAGACCCACACTCATAGAGACCATACTCACAGAGACCCACACTCACAGAGACCCACACTCACAGAGACCCACACTCATAGAGACCCATACTCATAGAGACCCATAATCATAGAGACCCATACTCATAGAGACCCATACTCATAGAGACCCACACTCATAGACACCCACACTCATAGAGACCCACACTCATAGAGACCCACAGAGACTCAGAGAGACCCACACTCATAGAGACCCACACTCACAGAGACCCACACTCACAGAGACCCACACTCATAGAGACCCACACTCATAGACACCCACACTCATAGAGACCCATACTCATAGAGACCCACAGAGACTCAGAGAGACCCACATTCATAGAGACCCACACTCATAGAGACCCATAGAGACCCATATTCATAGAGACCCACACTCATAGAGACCCACAGAGACTCAGAGAGACCAACACTCATAGAGACCCATACTCATAGAGACCCATACTCACAGAGACCCACAGAGACCCATAGAGACCCATACTCATAGAGACCCACACTCACAGAGACCCATACTCATAGAGCCCCACACTCATAGAGACCCACACTCATACAGACCCACAGAGACCCGTAGAGACCCATACTCATAGAGACTCAGAGAGACCCACACTCACAGAGACCCACACTCACAGAGACCCACACTCACAGAGACCATACTCACAGAGACCCACACTCATAGAGACCCATACACACAGATACCCATACTCATAGAGACCCACACTCACAGAGACCCACACTTACAGAGACCCATACTCAAAGAAACCCACACTCATAGAGACCCACACTCACAGAGACCCACACTCACAGAGACCCACACTCACAGAGACCCACACTCACAGAGACCCACACTCACAGAGACCCACACTCATAGAGACCCATACTCATAGAGACCCATAATCATAGAGACCCATACTCATAGAGACCCATACTCATAGAGACCCACACTCATAGAGACCCACACTCACAGACACCCACACTCATAGAGACCCACACTCATAGAGACCCATACTCATAGAGACCCACAGAGACTCAGAGAGACCCACACTCATAGAGACCCACACTCATAGAGACCCATAGAGACCCATACTCAAAGAGACCCACACTCATAAAGACCCACACTCACAGAGACCCACATTCATAGAGACCCACACTCACAGAGACCCATACTCATAGACACCCGCACTCATAGATCCCCATACTCACAGAGACCCATACTCACAGAGACCCACACTCACAGAGACCATACTCACAGAGACCCACACTCATAGAGACCCATACACACAGAGACCCATACTCATAGAGACCCACACTCATAGAGACCCATACACACAGAGACCCATACTCATAGAGACCCATACTCACAGAGACCCACACTCACAGAGACCATACTCACAGAGACCCACACTCATAGAGACCCATACACACAGAGACCCATACTCATAGAGACCCACACTCATAGAGACCCACACTCATAGAGACCCATACTCATAGAGACCCACACTCATAGAGACCCATACTCATAGAGACCCACACTCACAGAGACCCACACTCAGAGAGATCCACACTCATAGAGACCCACACAATCGTAGAGACCCACACTCATAGAGACCCACACTCACAGAGACCCACACTCACAGAGACCATACTCACAGAGACCCACACTCATAGAGACCCATACTCATAGAAACCCACACTCACAGAGACCCACACTCACAGAGACCCACACAATCGTAGAGACCCACACTCATAGAGACCCACACTCACAGAGACCCACACTCACAGAGACCCACACTCACAGAGACCCACACTCACAGAGACCCACACTCACAGAGACCATACTCACAGAGACCCACACTCATAGAGACCCATACACACAGATACCCATACTCATAGAGACCCACACTCACAGAGACCCACACTCACAGAGACCCATACTCAAAGAAACCCACACTCATAGAGACCCACACTCACAGAGACCCACACTCACAGAGACCCACACTCACAGAGACCCACACTCACAGAGACCCACACTCACAGAGACCCATACTCATAGAGACCCATAATCATAGAGACCCATACTCATAGAGACCCATACTCATAGAGACCCACACTCATAGAGACCCACACTCACAGAGACCCACACTCATAGAGACCCACACTCATAGAGACCCATACTCATAGAGACCCACAGAGACTCAGAGAGACCCACACTCATAGAGACCCACACTCATAGAGACCCATAGAGACCCATACTCATAGAGACCCACACTCATAGAGACCCACACTCACAGAGACCCATACTCATAGAGACCCACACTCCTAGAGACCCACACTCACAGAGATCCACACTCATAGAGACCCACACTCATAGAGACCATACTCACAGAGACCCACACTCACAGAGACCCACACTCACAGAGACCCACACTCATAGAGACCCATACTCATAGAGACCCATAATCATAGAGACCCATACTCATAGAGACCCATACTCATAGAGACCCACACTCATAGACACCCACACTCACAGAGACCCACACTCACAGAGACCCACACTCACAGAGACCCACACTCATAGAGACCCATACTCATAGAGACCCATAATCATAGAGACCCATACTCATAGAGACCCATACTCATAGAGACCCATACTCATAGAGACCCACACTCATAGACACCCACACTCATAGAGACCCACACTCATAGAGACCCATACTCATAGAGACCCACACTCATAGAGACCCATACTCATAGAGACCCATAATCATAGAGACCCATACTCATAGAGACCCATACTCATAGAGACCCATACTCATAGAGACCCACACTCATAGACACCCACACTCATAGAGACCCACACTCATAGAGACCCACAGAGACTTAGAGAGACCCACACTCATAGAGACCCACACTCACAGAGACCCACACTCACAGAGACCCACACTCATAGAGACCCACACTCATAGAGACCCATACTCATAGAGACCCACAGAGACTCAGAGAGACCCACACTCATAGAGACCCACACTCATAGAGACCCATAGAGACCCATACTCATAGAGACCCACACTCATAGAGACCCACACTCACAGAGACCCATACTCATAGAGACCCACACTCCTAGAGACCCACACTCACAGAGATCCACACTCATAGAGACCCACACTCATAGAGACCATACTCACAGAGACCCACACTCACAGAGACCCACACTCACAGAGACCCACACTCATAGAGACCCATACTCATAGAGACCCATAATCATAGAGACCCATACTCATAGAGACCCATACTCATAGAGACCCACACTCATAGACACCCACACTCATAGAGACCCACACTCATAGAGACCCACAGAGACTCAGAGAGACCCACACTCATAGAGACCCACACTCACAGAGACCCACACTCACAGAGACCCACACTCATAGAGACCCACACTCATAGACACCCACACTCATAGAGACCCATACTCATAGAGACCCACAGAGACTCAGAGAGACCCACATTCATAGAGACCCACACTCATAGAGACCCATAGAGACCCATATTCATAGAGACCCACACTCATAGAGACCCACAGAGACTCAGAGAGACCAACACTCATAGAGACCCATACTCATAGAGACCCATACTCACAGAGACCCACAGAGACCCATAGAGACCCATACTCATAGAGACCCACACTCACAGAGACCCATACTCATAGAGCCCCACACTCATAGAGACCCACACTCATACAGACCCACAGAGACCCGTAGAGACCCATACTCATAGAGACTCAGAGAGACCCACACTCACAGAGACCCACACTCACAGAGACCCACACTCACAGAGACCATACTCACAGAGACCCACACTCATAGAGACCCATACACACAGATACCCATACTCATAGAGACCCACACTCACAGAGACCCACACTTACAGAGACCCATACTCAAAGAAACCCACACTCATAGAGACCCACACTCACAGAGACCCACACTCACAGAGACCCACACTCACAGAGACCCACACTCACAGAGACCCACACTCACAGAGACCCACACTCATAGAGACCCATACTCATAGAGACCCATAATCATAGAGACCCATACTCATAGAGACCCATACTCATAGAGACCCACACTCATAGAGACCCACACTCACAGACACCCACACTCATAGAGACCCACACTCATAGAGACCCATACTCATAGAGACCCACAGAGACTCAGAGAGACCCACACTCATAGAGACCCACACTCATAGAGACCCATAGAGACCCATACTCAAAGAGACCCACACTCATAAAGACCCACACTCACAGAGACCCACATTCATAGAGACCCACACTCACAGAGACCCATACTCATAGACACCCGCACTCATAGATCCCCATACTCACAGAGACCCATACTCACAGAGACCCACACTCACAGAGACCATACTCACAGAGACCCACACTCATAGAGACCCATACACACAGAGACCCATACTCATAGAGACCCACACTCATAGAGACCCATACACACAGAGACCCATACTCATAGAGACCCATACTCACAGAGACCCACACTCACAGAGACCATACTCACAGAGACCCACACTCATAGAGACCCATACACACAGAGACCCATACTCATAGAGACCCACACTCATAGAGACCCACACTCATAGAGACCCATACTCATAGAGACCCACACTCATAGAGACCCATACTCATAGAGACCCACACTCACAGAGACCCACACTCAGAGAGATCCACACTCATAGAGACCCACACAATCGTAGAGACCCACACTCATAGAGACCCACACTCACAGAGACCCACACTCACAGAGACCATACTCACAGAGACCCACACTCATAGAGACCCATACTCATAGAAACCCACACTCACAGAGACCCACACTCACAGAGACCCACACAATCGTAGAGACCCACACTCATAGAGACCCACACTCACAGAGACCCACACTCACAGAGACCCACACTCACAGAGACCCACACTCACAGAGACCCACACTCACAGAGACCATACTCACAGAGACCCACACTCATAGAGACCCATACACACAGATACCCATACTCATAGAGACCCACACTCACAGAGACCCACACTCACAGAGACCCATACTCAAAGAAACCCACACTCATAGAGACCCACACTCACAGAGACCCACACTCACAGAGACCCACACTCACAGAGACCCACACTCACAGAGACCCACACTCACAGAGACCCATACTCATAGAGACCCATAATCATAGAGACCCATACTCATAGAGACCCATACTCATAGAGACCCACACTCATAGAGACCCACACTCACAGAGACCCACACTCATAGAGACCCACACTCATAGAGACCCATACTCATAGAGACCCACAGAGACTCAGAGAGACCCACACTCATAGAGACCCACACTCATAGAGACCCATAGAGACCCATACTCATAGAGACCCACACTCATAGAGACCCACACTCACAGAGACCCATACTCATAGAGACCCACACTCCTAGAGACCCACACTCACAGAGATCCACACTCATAGAGACCCACACTCATAGAGACCATACTCACAGAGACCCACACTCACAGAGACCCACACTCACAGAGACCCACACTCATAGAGACCCATACTCATAGAGACCCATAATCATAGAGACCCATACTCATAGAGACCCATACTCATAGAGACCCACACTCATAGACACCCACACTCACAGAGACCCACACTCACAGAGACCCACACTCACAGAGACCCACACTCATAGAGACCCATACTCATAGAGACCCATAATCATAGAGACCCATACTCATAGAGACCCATACTCATAGAGACCCATACTCATAGAGACCCACACTCATAGACACCCACACTCATAGAGACCCACACTCATAGAGACCCACAGAGACTTAGAGAGACCCACACTCATAGAGACCCACACTCACAGAGACCCACACTCACAGAGACCCACACTCATAGAGACCCACACTCATAGAGACCCATACTCATAGAGACCCACAGAGACTCAGAGAGACCCACACTCATAGAGACCCACACTCATAGAGACCCATAGAGACCCATACTCATAGAGACCCACACTCATAGAGACCCACACTCACAGAGACCCATACTCATAGAGACCCACACTCCTAGAGACCCACACTCACAGAGATCCACACTCATAGAGACCCACACTCATAGAGACCATACTCACAGAGACCCACACTCACAGAGACCCACACTCACAGAGACCCACACTCATAGAGACCCATACTCATAGAGACCCATAATCATAGAGACCCATACTCATAGAGACCCATACTCATAGAGACCCACACTCATAGACACCCACACTCATAGAGACCCACACTCATAGAGACCCACAGAGACTCAGAGAGACCCACACTCATAGAGACCCACACTCACAGAGACCCACACTCACAGAGACCCACACTCATAGAGACCCACACTCATAGACACCCACACTCATAGAGACCCATACTCATAGAGACCCACAGAGACTCAGAGAGACCCACATTCATAGAGACCCACACTCATAGAGACCCATAGAGACCCATATTCATAGAGACCCACACTCATAGAGACCCACAGAGACTCAGAGAGACCAACACTCATAGAGACCCATACTCATAGAGACCCATACTCATAGAGACCCACACTCACAGAGACCCACACTCACAGAGACCCATACTCATAGAGACCCATACTCATAGAGACCCACACTCACAGAGACCCACACTCACAGAGACCCACACTCACAGAGACCCACACTCACAGAGACCCATACTCATAGAAACCAATACTCATAGAGACCCACAGAGACCCACAGAGACCTCCCGCGACCAGGCGAGGTAGTCGATATCTCCCAAAGCGCCCATTTAGCCATCGCCATCGGGGATACAAAGGCGGCCGGGGGGGTTCGCGGCGCTTGTTGCCCCTCCCCCCACGTGTTCAAATTCATTTGTGACGTCATCACGCACGCGCGTAAGCTTCGGTGCGACGTCACCGCGTAGGCGTTCACGCGGGGACGTCGCCCAAAGTTCCCTCTCCGTCACCCCCCCCCCCGTTTTCTGTGACGTCACCGGTGACGTCACAGAAAACACTCTAACGTGATGACGTCACCACGCGCGTACGTTTTAACGCCCCCCCTCCGCTACCGAGGTCATCGCGCAACGCTCTCGCGTGACGTCATCGCGCATCTGTTGTACGTCATCACGTCCGCGCTTAGCGTGCTGCGCGCTACGTCATTAGGCATCGATGGTGCCTCGCGGTGCGGGCGCCTCACGTCATCGCGTATCGCGGTCGCGTGACGTCATCACGTACAGCGTTCGCGTGACATCATAGCGACTCCGTCCCTCGCTCACCTGCAGCAGCGTCCACCCCCGCCTCCTGATTACGTTACGCGTTGACGTCACCACGTCCACCCCCGCCTCCTGTCTACCTTACGCGTTGACGTCACCACGTCCACCTCCGCCTCCTGACAACGCTAACGCGTTGACGTCACCACGACCACCTCCGCCTCCTGTCATCGCTAACGCGTTGACGTCACCTCGTCCCCCCTCCTCCTGACAACGCTAACGCGTTGACGTCACCACGTCCACCCCCGCCTCCTGAAAACGCTAACGCGTTGACGTCACCACGTCAACCCCCTCCTGACAACGCTAACGCGTTGACGTCACCACGTCCACCCCCTCCTCCTGACAACGCTAACGCGTTGACGTCACCACGTCCACCCCCGCCTCCTGTCAACGTTACGCGTTGACGTCACCACGTCCACCCCCGCCTCCTGACAACGCTAACGCGTTGACGTCACCACGTCCACCCCCGTCTCCTGACAACGCTAACGCGTTGACGTCACCACGTCCGCCCCCGCCTCCTGACAACGCTAACGCGATGACGTCACCACGTCCACCCCCTCCTCCTGAAAACGCTAACGCGTTGACGTCACCACGTCCACCCCCGCCTTACAACACTAACGCGCTGACGTCACCACGTCCACCCCCGCCTCCTGATAACGCTAACGCGTTGACGTCACCACGTCCACGCCCGCCTCCTTACAACACTAACGCGTTGACGTCACCACGTCCACCCCTCCTCCTGACAACGCTAACGCTTTGACGTCACCACGTCCACCCCCGCCTCCTGACAACGCTAACGCGTTGACGTCACCACGTCCACCCCCGCCTCCTGACAACGCTAACGCGTTGACGTCACCACGTCCACCCCCGCCTCTAGACAACACTAACGCGTTGACGTCACCACGTCCACCCCCGCCTCCTTACAACACTAACGCGTTGACGTCAACACGTCCACCCCCGCCTCCTTACAACACTAACGCGTTGACGTCACCACGCTCTCCTCCTCCTGACAACGCTAACGCGTTGACGTCACCACGTCCACCCAAGCCTCCTTACAACACTAACGCGTTGACGTCACCACGTCCACCGCGCCTCCTTACAACGCTAACGCGTTGACGTCACCACGTCCACCCCCGCCTCTAGACAACACTAACGCGTTGACGTCACCACGTCCACCCCCGCCTCCTTACAACACTAACGCGTTGACGTCACCACGCTCACCCCCGCATCCTGTCAACGCTAACGCGTTGACGTCACCACGCTCACCCCCTCCTCCCGACAACGCTAACGCGTTGACGTCACCGCGTCGACTTTCCACTGCGACTCAACCTGCCGCAGTGCTCCACTCTCTCACCGACACCTCCCCCCGTGTCTGTGTGTGTGTGTCGTGCCAGGCTAGGTGCACCACCAACCACCACCAACCACCACCAACCAACCCCAGCACCGCGATGCCCGTGGACGTGAGCGCGTGGAGCGGGGAGCTCGCCCTGCACGAGGTGGACGAGCAGCCCGCGGCCCCCCTGCGCGTCGCCTACGGTCCCGTGGAGATCGACTCCCTCGGCGCCGAGCTCACCCCCACCCAGGTGAGGGGCGGGCGGGGGTGGCGACTCAGGCAAGGAGGGGGGGCCCGTGGGCGACTAGGCCGTAAACACCTCCACACTGATGACGATGATGATTGCCGCTTCGTGTTGCAGCAGTCGAAACGTCGTGATAATTTTATTGTTTGATATATTTTATTATTATTTTATTGTTTCCCTTCTACGCGGTGGTGACTTTACCGAAAGAACCAAGAATATACCTCCACTCACGTCTGGTGTGCGTAAGTCGGGGTGTTCGCGAAGTCGGGGTGTTCGCGAAGTCGGGGTGTTCGTAAGTCGGGGTGGTCGCAAGTCGGGGTGTTTGCAGTCGGGGTGTTCGCGAAGTCGTGGTGTTCGTAAGTCGGGGTGTTTGTAGGTCGGGGTGTTTTTTAGTCTGAGTGCTCGTAAGTCGAGGTGTTCGTAAGTCGGGGTGTTTGTAGGACGGTGTTTTTAGTCTGAGTGCTCGTAAGTCGAGGTGTTCGTAAGTCGGGGTGTTTGCAAGTTGGGGTGATCGTAGGTTGGGGTGTTCGTAAGTTGGGGTGATCGTAAGTTGTGTGTGTGCCAGGCTAGGTTCACTTACTGTGATAGCTGTGTGTGTGTGTGTGCCAGGCTAGGTCCACTTACTGTGATAGCTCTGTGTGTGTGTGTGCCAGGCTAGGTGCACTTACTGTGATAGCTGTGTGTGTGTGTGTGTGGTGCCAGGCTAGGTTCACTTACTGTGTTAGCTGTGTGTGTGTGTGTGCCAGGATAGGTTCACTTACTGTGATAGCTGTGTGTGTGTGTGCCAGGCTAGGTTCACTTACTGTGTTAGCTGTGTGTGTGGTGCCAGGCTAGGTTCACTTACTGTGATAGCTGTGTGTGTGTGTGTGCCAGGCTAGGTTCACTTACTGTCATAGCTGTGTGTGTGTGCCAGGCTAGGTTCACTTGCTGTGTTAGCTGTGTGTGTGGTGCCAGGCTAGGTTCACTTACTGTGATAGCTCTCTGTGTGTGTGTGCCAGGCTAGGTTCACTTACTGTGATAGCTGTGTGTGTGTGGTGCCAGGCTAGGTTCACTTACTGTGTTAGCTCTCTGTGTGTGTAGTTGTGATGGTAGCTGTGGTGGTTATAGTTATAGTGGTGGTGGTTGTAGTGGTGGTGGTTGTAGTGGTGGTGGTGATGGTGGTGGTGGTGATGGTAGTGGTGGTGGTGATGGTAGTGGTGGTGGTTGTAGTGGTGGTGGTGGTGATGATGGTGGTAGTTGGTGGTGGTGATGGTAGTGGTGGTGATGGTAGTGGTGGTGATGGTGATGATGGTGGTGATGATGGTGGTGGTGGTGATGGTAGTGGTGGTGGTTGTAGTGGTGGTGGTGGTGATGATGGTGGTGGTTGGTGGTGGTGATGGTGGTGATGGTGATGATGGTGGTGGTGATGGTAGTGGTGGTGATGGTGGTTGTAGTGGTGGTGGGGGTTGTAGTGGTGGTGGGGGTTGTAGTGGTGGTTGTGGTTGTAGTGGTGGTGGTGGTTGTAGTGGTGGTGGTTGTTGTAGTGGTGGTGGTTGTAGTGGTGGTGGTTGTTGTAGTGATGGTGGTGGTTGTAGTGGTGGTGGTTGTAGTGATGATGGTTATTGTAGTGGTGGTGGTGGTTGTTGTGGTTGTAGTGATGGTGGTTGTTGTAGTGGTGGTGGTTGTGGTTGTTGTGGTTGTAGTGATGGTGATTGTTGTAGTGATGATGGTTGTTGTAGTGGTGGTGGTGGTTGTAGTGATGGTGGTTGTGGTTGTAGTGATGGTGGTTGTTGTAGTGGTTGTTGTAGTGGTGGTGGTTGTTGTAGTGATGGTGGTTGTTGTAGTGGTGGTGGTTGTAGTGGTGGTGGTTGTTGTAGTGGTTGTTGTAGTGGTTGTAGTGATGGTGGTTGTAGTGATGGTGGTTGTTGTGGTTGTAGTGGTGGTGTTTGTAGTGGTGGTGGTTGTTGTGGTTGTAGTGATGGTGGTTGTAGTGATGGTGGTTGTGATGGTGGTTGTATTGGTGGTTGTTGTTGTGGTTGTAGGTGAAGGACAAGCCGACTATTCTGGAGTGGGACGGCTGTGACCCCAAGAGCCTCTACACCATCATCCTGACGGACCCTGACGCGCCCAGCAGGGACAAGCCCAAGTTCAGGTGAACATCATCATCAGCATCATCAGTATCATCAGCATCATCAGCAGCAGCATCAACATCATCAGCATCATCATCAGCAGCAGCATCAACATCAGCAGCGTCATCATCATCAGCATCATCATCAGCATCATCAGTAGCAGCATCATCACCATCATCAGCATCATCACCATCATCAGCATCATCACCATCATCAGCATGATCAGCAGCATCATCAGTATCATCAGCATGATCAGCAGCATCATCAGCAGCAGCATCATCATCAGCATCATCAGCAGCAGCATCATCAGCAGTATCAGTATCATCATCAGCATCAGCAGCATCATCATCGGCAGCAGCAGCATCATCATCAGCAGCGCCATCAGCAGTATCAGTATCATCATCAGCAGTATCAGTGTCAGCAGCAGCAGCAGTATCATCATCAGCAGTATCAGAATCATCATCAGCAGTATCAGCATCTGCAGCAGCAGTATCATCATCAGCAGTATCAGAATCATCATCAGCAGTATCAGCATCATCAGCAGCAGTATCAGCATCATCATCAGCAGTATCAGAATCATCATCAGCAGTATCAGCATCATCAGCAGTATCAGCATCATCAGCAGCAGTATCAGCATCATCAGCAGCAGTATCAGCATCATCAGCAGTATCAGTATCATCAGCAGTATCATTATCATCATCAGCAGTATCAGTATCATCAGCAGTATCAGTATCATCAGCAGCAGCAGTATCAGTATCATCATCAGCAGTATCAGCATCATCATCAGCAGTATCAGTATCATAATCGTAATCTGGACCGCTCCTGGGCCTCCCCTAGGTCGACTCAGCCTCAAATGAGTACCTGGTGCGGTGTGTAAACATCGCCACTAGGGAGACAAAGGCGGTCGGGCGTGGTGCTGGCCACCCACCCCCTCGTGTACCGTTCCGGCCTTCATGAGGTGCTCGCTAACAGCACTTGCCCCTACAGTCTGTTAAGGCTATATGGGGGATCTTTGTCTTTGTGTGTGGTGTGTGTGTCTGTGTGTGTCTGTGTGTGTGTGTGTGTCTGTGTGTGTGTATGTGTGTATGTGTGTGTCTGTGTGTGTGTGTCTGTGTGTGTATGTCTGTGTGTATGTGTGTCTCTGTGTGTGTGTGTGTCTGTGTGTGTGTGTCTGTGTGTATCTGTGTGTGTGTGTCTGTGTGTGTGTGTCTGTGTGTGTGTGTCTGTGTGTGTGTGTCTGTGTGTGTGTGTGTGTCTGTGTGTCTGTGTGTGTGTGTGTGCAGGGAGTGGCATCACTACCTGGTAATGAATGTGCCAGGTAACGACATTAGTCGTGGCGACGTCCTGTCTGAGTACGTGGGGTCAGGACCCCCTCAGGGCACAGGTACAGAGACTCACACCACTCACACAGACTCACACCACTCACACAGACTCACACTACCACTCACACTACCACTCACACTACCACTCACACCACTCACACCACTCACACTACCACACAGACTCACACCACTCACACTACCACACAGACTCACACAGACTCACACCACTCACACCACTCACACTACCACACAGACTCACACAGACTCACACAGACTCACACCACTCACACCACTCACACCACTCACACAGACTCACACTACCACTCACACTACCACTCACACTACCACTCACACAGACTCACACCACTCACACAGACTCACACCACTCACACCACTCACACCACTCACACAGACTCACACTACCACTCACACTACCACTCACACTACCACTCAGACTCACACCACCACTCACACTACCACACAGACTCACACCACTCACACAGACTCACACCACTCACACAGACTCACACCACTCACACAGACTCACACTACCACACACACTACCACTCACACTACCACTCACACTACCACACACACTACCACTCACACTACCACTCACACTACCACTCACACTACCACACACACTACCACACAGACTCACACCACTCACACAGACTCACACCACTCACACAGACTCACACCACTCACACAGACTCACACCACTCACACAGACTCACACCACTCACACAGACTCACACCACTCACACAGACTCACACCACTCACACAGACTCACACCACTCACACAGACTCACACCACTCACACTACCACTCACACTACCACTCACACTACCACACACACTACCACACAGACTCACACCACTCACACAGACTCACACCACTCACACAGACTCACACCACTCACACTACCACTCACACTACCACACACACCACTCAGACTCACACTACCACTCACACTACCACACAGACTCACACCACTCACACTACCACTCACACTACTCACACAGACTCACACCACTCACACCACTCACACTACCACACAGACTCACACCACTCACACAGACTCACACCACTCACACAGACTCACACCACTCACACAGACTCACACCACTCACACAGACTCACACCACTCACACAGACTCACACCACTCACACTACCACTCACACTACCACACACACCACTCAGACTCACACTACCACTCACACTACCACACAGACTCACACCACTCACACCACTCACACAGACTCACACCACTCACACTACTCACACCACTCACACTACCACACAGACTCACACCACTCACACAGACTCACACCACTCACACAGACTCACACCACTCACACAGACTCACACCACTCACACAGACTCACACCACTCACACAGACTCACACCACTCACACTACCACTCACACTACCACACACACCACTCAGACTCACACTACCACTCACACTACCACACAGACTCACACCACTCACACCACTCACACAGACTCACACCACTCACACTACTCACACTACCACACAGACTCACACCACTCACACTACTCACACCACTCACACAGACTCACACCACTCACACAGACTCACAGACTCACACTACCACTCACACCACTCACACCACTCACACAGACTCACACCACTCACACAGACTCACACCACTCACACAGACTCACACCACTCACACAGACTCACACCACTCACACAGACTCACACCACGCACACTACCACACACACTACCACTCACACTACTCACATTACCACACAGACTCACACCACTCACACTACCACTCACACTACCACACACACTACCACACACACTACCACACACACTACCACACACACTACCACATACACTACCACTCACACTACCACTCACACTACCACTCACACTACCACACACACTACCACACACACTACCACTCACACTACCACACACACTACCACTCACACTACCACTCACACTACCACTCACACTACCACTCACACTACCACACACACTACCACACACACTACCACTCACACTACCACTCACACTACCACTCACACTACCACTCACACTACCACACACACTACCACACACACTACCACACACACTACCACACACACTACCACTCACACTACCACACACACTACCACTCACACTACCACTCACACTACCACTCACACTACCACTCACACTACCACACACACTACCACTCACACTACCACTCACACTCACACTACCACTCACACTACCACACACACTACCACTCACACCACTCACACTACCACTCACACTACCACACACACTACCACTCACACTACCACTCACACTACCACTCACACTACCACTCACACTACCACTCACACTACCACACACACTACCACACACACTACCACACACACTACCACACACAGTGACTCACACTACCACTCACACTACCACTCACACTACCACTCACACTACCACTCACACTACCACTCACACCACTCACACTACCACTCACACTACCACTCACCCTACCACACTACCACTCACACTACCACACACACTACCACACACACTACCACTCACACTACCACTCACACTACCACACACACTACCACTCACACTACCACTCACACTACCACTCACACTACCACACACACTACCACTCACACTACCACACACACTACCACTCACACTACCACTCACACTACCACTCACACTACCACTCACACTACCACACACACTACCACTCACACTACCACACACACTACCACTCACACTACCACACACACTACCACTCACACTACCACTCACACTACCACTCACACTACCACTCACACTACCACACACACTACCACTCACACTACCACTCACACTCACACTACCACTCACACTACCACACACACTACCACTCACACCACTCACACTACCACTCACACTACCACACACACTACCACTCACACTACCACTCACACTACCACTCACACTACCACTCACACTACCACTCACACTACCACACACACTACCACACACACTACCACACACACTACCACACACAGTGACTCACACTACCACTCACACTACCACTCACACTACCACTCACACTACCACTCACACTACCACTCACACCACTCACACTACCACTCACACTACCACTCACCCTACCACACTACCACTCACACTACCACACACACTACCACACACACTACCACTCACACTACCACTCACACTACCACACACACTACCACTCACACTACCACTCACACTACCACTCACACTACCACACACACTACCACTCACACTACCACACACACTACCACTCACACTACCACTCACACTACCACTCACACTACCACTCACACTACCACACACACTACCACTCACACTACCACTCACACTACCACTCACACTACCACTCACACAGACTCACACCACTCACACAGACTCACACCACTCACACAGACTCACACAGACTCACACCACTCACACAGACTCACACCACTCACACAGACTCACACCACTCACACAGACTCACACCACTCACACAGACTCACACTACCACACATACTCACACCACTCACTCACACTACCACACAGACTCACACCACTCACACTACCACACACAATACCACACACACTACCACTCACACTACCACACACACTACCACTCACACTACCACTCACACTACCACACACACCACCACCTACAGACTCACACCACGACACACAGACTCACACCACCACTCACAGACTCACACCACTCACACAGACTCACACCACTCACACAGACTCACACCACTCACACAGACTCACACCACTCACACTACCACACACACTACCACTCACACTACTCACATTACCACACAGACTCACACCACTCACACTACCACTCACACTACCACACACACTACCACACACACTACCACACACACCACCACACACACTACCACACACACTACCACACACACTACCACACACACTACCACACACACCACCACACACACAGACTCACACCACTCACACAGACTCACACCACTCACACAGACTCACACCACTCACACAGACTCACACCACTCACACAGACTCACACCACTCACACAGACTCACACAGACTCACACCACCACTCACAGACACACACTACCACTCACACTACCACTCACACTACCACACACACTACCACTCACAGACTCACACTACCACTCACACTACCACACAGACTCACACTACCACACAGACTCACACTACCACACACACTACCACTCACACTACCACACACACTACCACACACACTACCACACACACCACCACACACACTACCACTCACACTACCACACACACTACCACTCACACTACCACTCACACTACCACACACACTACCACTACCACTCACACTACCACACACACTACCACTCACACCACCACTCACACCACCACACACCCTACCACACACACTACCACACACACTACCACACACACCACCACACACACTACCACTCACACCACCACACACACCACCACACACACTACCACTCACACTACCACACACACCACCACCCACAGACTCACACCACCACCCCCCCTCCCCCACCACTCCACAGGCCTGCACCGCTACGTGTGGCTTGTGTACCTGCAGCCGGCCGGCCCCATCTCCCCCTCGGCCCCCCGCTTGAGCGACCGCTCCGGCCAGGGGCGGCCGCTCTTCCAGACGCGCCGCTTCCGCTGCGGCCACGGCCTAGCGGCCCCCTGCGCTGGCTCCTGCTACCAGGCCCGGTGGGACGACTTCGTCCCAACGCTCTACAAGCAGCTGTCGGGCTCGTGAGCGGCGCTGGGGTACCGGACTCGCCGCTGGTGACGCTGACACCACCACCACCCTAGTGGTGGTGGTGTCAGCGTCACCACCGCCACTAGGGCGGTGGTGTCAGCCTCGCCGCTGGGGCACGGTGGTGGTGATGCTGACACCACCCTAGTGGTGGTGTCAGTGTCACCACCACCACTAGGGTGGTGGTATCAGCCTCACCGCTGGGCCGGTGGTGGTGATGCTGACACCACCCTAGTGGTGGTGTCAGTGTCACCACCACCACTAGGGTGGTGGTGTCAGCCTCACCGCTGGGCCGGTGGTGGTGATGCTGACACCACCCTAGTGGTGGTGTCAGTGTCACCACCACCACTAGGGTGGTGGTGTCAGCCTCGCCGCTGGGGCGGTGGTGGTGATGCTGACACCACCACTAGGGTGGTGTCAGCGTAACCACCACCACTAGGGTGGTGGTGTCAGCCTCACCGCTGGGGCGGCGGTGAGGCTGTGACACCACCGCTCCAGCGTCACCGCTGGGGCGGTGGTGTCAGCCTCGCCGCTGTGGCGGTGAGGTTGACACCACCACTAGGGTGGTGTCAGCCTCACCCCTGGGGTGGTGAGGCTGACACCACCGCTCCAGCGTCACCGCTGGGGCGGTGGTGTCAAACCTCGCCGCTGTGGCGGTGAGGTTGACACCACCACTAGGGTGGTGGTGTCAGCCTCACCCCTGGGGTGGTGAGGCTGTGACACCACCGCTCCAGCGTCACCGCTAGGGTGGTGGTGTCAGCCTCGCTGCTGTTGCGGTGAGGTTGACACCACCACTAGGGTGGTGGTGTCAGCCTCACCCCTGGGGTGGTGAGGCTGTGACACCACCGCTCCAGCGTCACCGCTGGGGCGGTGGTGTCAGCCTCGCTGCTGTTGCGGTGAGGTTGACACCACCACTAGGGTGGTGGTGTCAGCCTCACCCCTGGGGTGGTGAGGCTGCCACCACCGCTCCAGCGTCACCGCTGCGGCGGTGGTGTCAGACCTCGCCGCTGTGGCGGTGAGGTTGACACCACCACTAGGGTGGTGTCAGCCTCACCCCTGGGGTGGTGAGGCTGACACCACCGCTCCAGCGTCACCGCTAGGGTGGTGGTGTCAGCCTCGCCGCTGTGGCGGTGAGGCTGACACCACCACTAGGGTGGTGTCAGCCTCACCGCTGGGGCGGTGAGGTTGACACCACCACTAGGGTGGTGTCAACCTCGCCGCTGGGGCGGTGAGGTTGACACCACCACTAGGGTGGTGGTGTCAGCCTCACCGATGGGGCGGTGGTGTCAGCCTCACCGCTGGGGCGGCGGTGAGGCTGACACCACCGCTCCAGCGTCACCGCTAGGGTGGTGGTGTCAGCCTCACCCCTGGGGTGGTGAGGCTGACACCACCCTAGTGGTGGTGTCAGCCTCACCCCTACACCCGCCAGCCCCTCCCCCCTCACCCACCTCACCTCTACCCCCTCACCCCTCACCCCACCCCCCCCTCACCCCACCCCCCCCTCACCCCACCCCCTCCTCACCCCTACCCCCTCACCCTTGCACTGCGATGCCCTGAGCCTTCAACTCGAGCCCACAAAACCCGGGAGCCGGTTTCGACCTCCAGTGTCTCATCAGCAGGCTGCCAGAGCTTCGCTAGAAGCAGTTTGTTCAGACGAGCGGCACAACCTGGACATCGCAACACAAGTTAGCAGCTCAGCCACGTGGGATCACATCATCGTCATCAACATCACCACCACCACGTGGGAATCCACGACCTCCCGCGTACCAGGCGAGGTGGTTAACATCTCATAGCCACCGTGATGATGATGAGAGAGAGACACACACACAGACTCCTACATAGACAACAGTGTCCAGGGATAGAACCCACGACCTCCTGTAAACCAGGCGAGGTAGTTAACATCTCATAGCCACCGTGATGATGATGATAAGAGGGAGACACTCAGACTCCAAATATACAGCAGCAGGCATCGTCAGGGTCGGGATAGAACCCACGACCTCCTGTAGACCAGGCGAGGTAGTTAACATCTCATAGCCACCGTGATGATGATGAGAGAGAGAGAGACACACACAGACACCTACATAGACATCAGTGTCCAGGGATAGAACCCACGACCTCCTGTAGATCAGGCGAGGTAGTTAACATCTCATAGCCACCGTGATGATGATGATGATGAGAGAGAGACACACAGACACCTACATAGACATCAGTGTCCAGGGATAGAACCCACGACCTCCTGTAGATCAGGCGAGGTAGTTAACATCTCATAGCCACCGTGATGATGATGAGAGAGAGACACACACAGACTCCTACATAGACATCAGTGTCCAGGGATAGAACCCACGACCTCCTGTAGACCAGGCGAGGTAGTTAACATCTCATAGCCACCGTGATGATGATGATGAGAGAGACACACACACAGACTCCTACATAGACATCAGTGTCCAGGGATAGAACCCACGACCTCCTGTGGACCAGGTAAGGTAGTTAACATCTCCTAGCCACCCTGATGATGATGATGATGAGAGAGAGAGAGACACACACAGACACCTACATAGACATCAGTGTCCAGGGATAGAACCCACGACCTCCTGTATACCAGACGAGGTAGTTAACATCTCATAGCCACCGTGATGATGATGAGAGAGAGAGAGACACACACACAGACTCCTACATAGACATCAGTGTCCAGGGATAGAACCCACGACCTCCTGTAGACCAGGCGAGGTAGTTAACATCTCATAGCCACCGTGATGATGATGAGAGAGACACACAGATTCCTACATAGACATCAGTGTCCAGGGATAGAACCCACGACCTCCTGTAGACCAGGCGAGGTAGTTAACATCTCATAGCCACCGTGATGATGATGAGAGAGAGAGAGACACACACACAGACTCCTACATAGACATCAGTGTCCAGGGATAGAACCCACGACCTCCTGTAGACCAGGCGAGGTAGTTAACATCTCATAGCCACCGTGATGATGATGATGATGAGAGAGAGACACACAGACACCTACATAGACATCAGTGTCCAGGGATAGAACCCACGACCTCCTGTAGACCGGGCGAGGTAGTTAACATCTCATAGCCACCGTGATGATGATGAGAGAGAGAGACACACACAGACTCCTACATAGACATCAGTGTCCAGGGATAGAACCCACGACCTCCTGTATACCAGGCGAGGTAGTTAACATCTCATAGCCACCGTGATGATGATGAGAGAGAGAGACACACACACAGACTCCCACATAGACATCAGTGTCCAGGGATAGAACCCACGACCTCCTGTAGACCAGGCGAGGTAGTTAACATCTCATAGCCACCGTGATGATGATGAGAGAGACACACAGACTCCTACATAGACATCAGTGTCCAGGGATAGAACCCACGACCTCCTGTATACCAGGCGAGGTAGTTAACATCTCATAGCCACCGTGATGATGATGAGAGAGAGAGAGAGACACACACACAGACTCCTACATAGACATCAGTGTCCAGGGATAGAACCCAGGACCTCCTGTAGACCAGGCGAGGTAGTTAACATCTCATAGCCACCCTGATGATGCCTGCCCTGAACCAATTCTGCTGATTTCGAAGCTGATAGATGCACACACACACACTAAGGATGGGTTAAGGCCACTGGTGTGGTGTCTGTGTGTCTGTGTGTGTGTCTATCTGTGTGTGTGTCTATCAACCTAAAGTGGCCTGGTCTCAGTTATCTGATGAAAGTTGCAAGCGAGAATTTCATCATCGCTTGTGGCTGGGATTGGCATCGTCCCCGACTCCTCCTGATGTCGAGGGTAAATGGGCGAGGTTTAGGACTGTGACTCATGCAGCTGCAATGGCTGCTTTGGGTACGCGGTCCAGACGTCCCCAGAGACCCTGGCTGACAGAGGAGGTGTTCAGGATGGTTGAGAAAAAGCGACAGGCCCACTGTCATCGGCTACAGAATCCCACGTCAGAGAATGAGGAGGCTTACCGCAGCCTTCGCTCGGAGGTTCGGAGAGCCGTGAGGCGCTGCAAGGATGGGTGGTGGTCGCGGGTTGCTGAGGAGATGGAGTCTGCCTCAGTGGCCCGTGATCACAAATCTCTATTTAACTCCATCAAAAAAGTAATCTGCAGCGCCACACCTATTACCATCATTAGGGGAAAAAACGGTGACCCAATCTCCGACCCCCAGGGACAGGTTTGCAGATTTGCTGAGCATTTCTGTGAGGTCCTGGGGGAGGGAAAATCCCTCAGCCAGGAAAACATCGTGGCACAAAGTGAGGATGACCCTGCTGAGGCTGCGGTGCCTCAAATATTGGAAGAAGTCACCCCCTGTGAGTGGCTGGCTGAGGTGTCATCTGTTGAGGAAGTACTGAAGGCGATCCGGAGTCTGAGACCAGGAAAGGCCGCGGGCAGAGATGATCTCCCAAGCGAAATGCTGAGGGAGGGCGGCGTTTGTGCACAGACTGCCCTATATGACATCATAACAACAGACTGGACCACTGGACGGGTTCCGCAGGATTGGAAGGATGCCCTGGTGGTCCCCCTTTTTAAGAAGGGGGACCGCACAGACTGTAACAACTACAGGGGCATCTCACTCCTCAGTGTGCCGGGAAAGGTCCTGGCAAGGATTATTCAACATCACCTTGCCAGGCACTCTGAGGAGAGGCTTGCGGAGCCCCAATGCGGTTTCAGGAAAGGGCTGTCCTGCACAGATGCCATATTTTCTGTCCGTCTGCTACAGCAGAGGTGTAGGGAATTCCAACAAGACCTACATCTCTGCTTTATTGACCTGGTCAAGGCCTATGATACCATCAGTAGGCCTGGGCTCTGGGTTGTTCTTCGTGCTTTTGGAGTACCTGACCCTCTGCTCACGATCATTAAGGACCTTCATGATGGTGAGCGGGCCCAGGTAAAACTACGTGGCCGGGAGTCAGAGCCTTTCCCTGTTAACCTTGGGGTGCGACAGGGATGTCCTCTGGCTCCCACATTATTTAACATCTATTTTGACCACGTAGTTCGTGAAGCCTTCAATAGCTGTACCGGGGGAATCTCCATATGGTACAGATATAATGGGAGGCTGATCGACGCCCGGGTGCGGTCAAGGGATGGCTCCCTATTGCTCAACCACGTTATGTATGCTGATGATTTGGTAATAGCTGCACATTCGGAGGAGGAGTTGGAGACGCTGCTGCTGAGACTGGAGCGTGCCACAAAGAGGTGGGGCCTTACCATCAGCCCCACCAAAACTAAGCACCTGCCTGGGTATTTTCTACCATCGGACACTCCACCCCCACAACTCCCAATCGGTGATGGGGCAGTTGTGGAGAGAGTGGAGAGTTTCCCATACCTGGGCAGTGTGCTTATGACTGGCTCCAGTTTAACAGCAGAGATCTCACTCCGAATCAGTCGAGTGGCAATATCTTTTCATCGGTTGCGTAACGCTGTGTGGAAGCTACCTGGTCTGTCGCTCCGCACTAAGCTTCAGGTCTTCTCGGCCACGGTCATTCCATCCCTTCTCTACGCTTGCGAAACGTGGACCCCCCTAATGGAACATCTTTGCCGGTTAGAAACATTTAGGCTGGCCTGCCTACGATCCATCCTGGGTTTAACCAGACTGGATTGTGTGAGGAGCTCAAAATTCCTTGAAAGATCTGGGCAAGGTCCCATCGGTGAGCTCCTCTGGCGGGGAAGGCTGCGATGGCTGGGTCATGTAGCCCGCATGCCCAGCCACCGCATGCCGAAACAGCTTTTGTTCGGCCGGATTGAGGGGGCTAAGCGGGCGCGGCACGGGCTAGAGAAGAGATGGAGTGATGTGGTACAGGAGGACGTGGAGCTGAGTGGACTTGCCGATGACTGGTACCAGCGGTGTCAAGATCGGCCTCTGTGGAGGAGGCTCGTGAAGGATGCTACTGGGCAGTTGGAGGTAGTCGCCCTCCAACAACAACGGAGGGCGGAGGAGCGACGCTCAGAACAACGAGCGGAGCGCCGGGTGGCTAAAGCACAGCAGGTTGGCACAGTAGGGGGCACAGGTGGTGCATCAGCCAGTCATCTCAGTCGACCCGTGGCACCTGGGTCTGCCCCGTGACCTGCCAGCGGGCGTTCGACACTTCACGTGGCCTCAGGGTGCACATAGCCTGGCACAAGCGTCGTGGTGACGTCACCGCCACTTAGTGGCGAATGGCGGTTGTTGTTGTGTCTATCTGTGTGTGTGTCTATCTCTCTGTGTGTGTGTGTGGTGGTGGTGTGTGTCTATCTGTGTGTGTGTCTATCTATCTGTGTGTGTGTCTATCTGTGTGTGTGTCCATCTGTGTGTGTGTGGTGGTGGTGTGTGTGTCTGTGTGTGTGTGTGGTGGTGTGTGTGTCTGTGTGTGTGTCTATCTGTGTGTGTGTGTGTCTATCTGTGTGTGTGTGTCTGTGTCAGTGTGTGTGGTGAGCGGTAGTGTAGCAGTTAGCGCTACGCTGCGCTATGAACCTGGCGACCCGGGTTCGATTCCCGCTCACGGCTAACACCACCAGTGACGATTATCTGAACCGGTCCTGGGCCTCCCCTAGGTCGACTCAGCCTCAAATGAGTACCTGGTGCCTCAGTAAACTTCACCACTGGGGGAGACAAAGGCGGCCAGGCGTGGTGCTGGCCACCCACCCCCTCGTGTGTGCCGTTCCGGCCTTCATACACTACTGCTACTCGCTAGCTAACAACACTTGCCCCTACAACCCTGCCAGAGGCTACCTGGGGGAGCTTTGTCTGTGCGTGGTGTGTGTAGTACATAGAGACTGCTGCTGCTACTCGCTAATAACAGCACTTGCCCCTACAGCCTTGCTAGAGGCTACCTGGGGTAGCTTTGTCTGTGTGTGGTGTGAGTGTAGTACATAGACACTGCTGCTGCTACTCGCTAATAACAGCACTTGCCCCTACAGCCCTGCTAGAGGCTACCTGGGGGAGCTTTGTCTGTGTGTGGTGTGTGTAGTACATAGACACTGCTGCTACTCGCTACTAACAGCACTTGCTCCTACAGCCCTGCTAGAGGCTACCTGGGGGAGCTTTGTGTGTGGTGTGTGTAGTACATAGGCACTGCTGCTGCTACTCGCTACTAACAGCACTTGCCCCTACAGCCCTGCTAGAGGCTACCTGGGGGATCTTTGTCCCCTTTCCCCATGTGTGATAAAACATTGAATTAAACAAACATCTTACCTATGAAAGGCATTTTTTGTCTGTCTGTTGGTGATGGGTGATGGGGCAGTTGTGGAGAGAGTGGTGAGTTTCCCATACCTGGGCAGTGTGCTTATGACCGGCTCCAGTTTAACAGCAGAGGTCTCGCTCCGAATCAGTCGAGCGGCAATACCTTTTCATCGGTTGCGTAACGCTGTGTGGAAGCTATCTGGTCTGTCGCTCCGCACTAAGCTTCGGGTCTTTTCGGCCACGGTCATTCCCTCCCTTCTCTGCGCTTGCGAAATGTGGATCTCCCTAATGGAGCATCTTCGCCAGTTAGAAACATTTAGGCTGGCCTGCCTACGATCCATCCTGGGATTAACCAGGCTGGATTGTGTGAGGAGCTCACAAATCCTTGAAAGATCTGGACAAAGTCCCATCGGTGAGCTCCTCCGGCAGGCAAGGTTGCCGTTGGCTGGGTCATGTAGCCCGCATGCCCAGCCACCGCATGCCGAAACAGCTTTTGCTCGGCCGGATCGAGGGGGCTAAACGGGCGCGGCACGGGCTAGAGAAGAGATGGAGCGACGTGGTACAGGAGGACGTGGAGCTGAGTGGACTTGCCGATGACTGGTACCAGCGATGTCAAGATCGGCCTCTGTGGAGGAGGCTCGTGAAGGACGCTACTGGGCAGTTGGAGGCAGTCGCCCTCCAACAACAACGGAGGGCGAAGGAGCAACGCTCACAACAACGAGCGGAGCGCCGGGTGGCTAAAGCACAGCGGGTTGGCACAGTAGGGGGCACAGGTGGTGCATCAGCCAGTCATCTCAGTCAGTCGACCCGTGGCACCTGCTGGGTCTGCCCCGTGACCTCCTGCCAGCGGGCGTTCGACACTTCACGTGGCCTCAAGGTGCACGTTGCCTGGCACAGGCAGCCGTGGTGACGTCACCGCCACTTCGAATGGCGGTTGTTGTTGTTGTTGTGTCTCTGCACCTTCCTTGCAACGCTTTCAACTGACAAACCCATTTGGTTTATATATTTTAAACGCAACAAGCGTTAACTCCCCCCCTCGGATGAACGCGAGTGCGGTAACGTTGAGCATCTGCTCGCCAGCGGAACGCAGACTCAGGCGGTTGCCCCCGCCCCCCCCCCCACCCCCCCAGCGTCGTGGGAGGGGAGGGGGTGGGGAATATTCCGGAGAGAGAAAATAAAGGGAAAGAGCCTCTCCGTGGCGACGACAGAAAGGAAAGCAAAGAGAGCGGCCGTCTCAGCGGCAATGCAAAACAACGAGGCACGGCCCGAGGAAACCGCAGGGCGGTGAGGCGAGGGCGGAGACTGCACAGCCGCTGCTGCAGCACAGGGCCGAGGTCAATCGTGAACAGCGAGCCTGGAGGCAAGCCAGTCAGTAGACACCGCCGTAGAGTCAGTAGACACCGCTGTAGAGTCAGTAGACACCGCTGTAGAGTCAGTAGACACCGCTGTAGAGTCAGTAGACTACTGTATAGTCAGTAGACACCACTGTAGAGTCAGTAGACACCACTGTAGAGTCAGTAGACACCGCCGTAGAGTCAGTAGACACCGCTGTAGAGTCAGTAGACACCGCTGTAGAGTCAGTAGACACCGCCGTAGAGTCAGTAGACACCGCCGTAGAGTGAGTAGACACCGCTGTAGAGTCAGTAGACACCGCCGTAGAGTCAGTAGACACCGCTGTAGAGTCAGTAGACACCGCCGTAGAGTGAGTAGACACCGCTGTAGAGTCAGTAGAAACCGCTGTAGAGTCAGTAGACACCGCTGTAGAGTCAATAGACACCACTGTAGAGTCAGTAGACACCACTGTAGAGTCAGTACACACCGCCGTAGAGTCAGTAGACACCGCCGTAGAGTCAGTAGATACCACTGTAGAGTCAGTAGATACTGCTGTAGAGTCAGTAGACACCGCTGTAGAGTCAGTAGACACCGCTGTAGAGTCAGTAGACACCACCGTAGAGTGAGTAGACACCGCTGTAGAGTCAGTAGACACCGCTGTAGAGTCAGTAGACACCGCTGTAGAGTCAGTAGACACCGCTGTAGAGTCAGTAGTCACCGCTGTACGAGTCAGTAGACACCGCTGTACGAGTCAGTAGACACCGCTGTAGAGTCAGTAGACACCGCTGTAGAGTCAGTAGACACCTCTGTAGAGTCAGTAGACACCACTGTAGAGTCAGTAGACACCGCTGTAGAGTAAGTAGACACCGCCGTAGAGTGAGTAGACACCGCCGTAGAGTCAGTAGACACCGCTGTAGAGTCAGTAGACACCGCTGTAGAGTCAGTAGACTACTGTAGAGTCAGTAGACACCGCCGTAGAGTCAGTAGACACCGCTGTAGAGTCAGTAGACACCGCTGTAGAGTCAGTAGACACTACTGTAGAGTCAGTAGACACCGCTGTAGAGTCAGTAGACACCGCTGTAGAGTCAGTAGACACTACTGTAGAGTCAGTAGACACCGCTGTAGAGTCAGTAGACACCGCTGTAGAGTCAGTAGACACTACTGTAGAGTCAGTAGACACCGCTGTAGAGTCAGTAGACACCGCTGTAGAGTCAGTAGACACCGCTGTAGAGTCATTAGACACCGCTGTAGAGTCAGTAGACACCACTATAGAGTCAGTAGACACCGCTGTAGAGTCAGTAGACACCGCTGTAGAGTCAGTAGACACCGCTGTAGAGTCAGTAGATCCGTCCCACTCACCCCCCGCTCACCCCTCACTCCCCCCCCCCACTCACCCCCACTCACCCCCCCCCCTCACCCCCCCCCACTCACCCCCCCACTCACCCCCCCAACTCATCCCCCCAATCACCCCCCCCACTCCCCCCGCTCACCCCTCACTCCCCCCTCCCCACTCACCCCCACTCACCCCCCCCCTCACTCCCCCCCCACTCACCCCCCACTCACCCCCCCACTCACCCCCCCACTCACCCCCCCACTCATCCCCCCACTCACCCCCCACTCACCCTCACCCCCCCCACTCACCCCCCACCCCCCCCCACTCACCCCCCACTCACCCCCCCACCCACACCCCCCCACTCACCCCCTCCACTCACCCCCCACCACCCCACCACCCCCCACTCATCCCCCCACTCACCCCCCACTCACCCCCCACTCACCCCCCACTCAACCCCCCACTCACCCCCCACTCAACCCCCCACTCACCCCCCACTCAACCCCCCACTCATCCCCCCACTCACCCCCACTCACCCCCCACTCAACCCCCCACTCACCCCCCCACTCAACCCCTCACTCACCCCCCACTCACCCCCCACTCAACCCCCACTCACCCCCCACTCACCCCCCACTCAACCCCCCACTCACCCCCCACTCAACCCCCCACTCACCCCCCACTCAACCCCCCACTCACCCCCCACTCATCCCCCACTCAACCCCCCAATCACCCCCCCCCCCACTCATTCCCCCACTCACCCCCAACTACCCCCCTACTCAACCCCCCACTCACCCCCCCACTCAAACCCCCACTCACCCCCACTCACCCCCCTACTCACCCCACACCACTCACCCCCCACCCCACCCCACCCACCCCCCACTCACCCCCTCACTCACCCCCCCCACCATCCCTACCACCCCCCCACTCATCCCCCCCACTCACCCCCCACTTCACCCCCCCACTCAACCCCCCACTTCAACCCCC
>NW_027423079.1:256475-271674 GCF_048934315.1 Petromyzon marinus | reverse complement strand
GAGACACACAGAGACCCATAGAGACCCACAGAGACAACCACAGACACCCACAGAGACACACAGAGACCCATAGAGACCCACATCGACCATCATGGCTGGCTACGTCTGTAGGGATGACGTAACCTTCCTGGACTAGCTTCACGACACTTTTAGCGCTGGTTCAAAGACAAAGCTCCCCCAGGTAGCCTCCAGCAGGCTGTAGGGGCAAGTGCTGTCAGTAGTAGCGAGTAGCTGCACCTACACACGGACGAAGATTCCCCGTGTAGCCTCTAGCAGGCTGTAGTGGCAAGTGCTGTTAGTAGTAGCAGCACCTACACACAGACAAAGATCCCCCGTGTAGCCTCTAGCAGGCTGTAGGGGCAAGTGCTGTTAGTAGCGAGTAGCAGCACCTACGAAACTAGGTACTGTGGCACACACAGAGACACACACACACAGACACACACAGACACACACACACACAGACACACACAGACACACACACACAGACACACAGACACAGACACACACACAGACACACAGACACAGACACACACAGACACACACACATACAGACACACACAGACACACACACAGACACACAGACACAGACACACACACAGACACACAGACACAGACACACACAGACACACACAGACACACACACACAGACACACACACACAGACACACACAGACACACACACAGACACACACACAGACACACACAGACACACACAGACACACACACATACACACACACACAGACACACACAGACACACACACAGACACACACACACAGACACACACACAGACACACACACACAGACAGACACACACACACACAGACACACACACACAGACACACACAGACACACACACAGACACACACACAGACACACACACACAGACACACACAGACACACACGCAGACACACACAGACACACACAGACACACACGCAGACACACACACAGACACACACGCACAGTGTGGTGGTGAGGATGGTGGTGAGTGTGTTGGTGAGTGTGTTGGTGAGTGTGTTGGTGAGTGGGTGGTGAGTGTGGTGGTGAGTGTGTTGGTGAGTGGGTGGTGAGTGTGGTGGTGAGTGTGGGTGGTGAGTGTGTTGGTGAGGATGGTGGTGAGTGTGGTGGTGAGTGGGTGGTGACGATGGTGGTGAGGGTGGTGGTGGGGATGGTGGTGAGTGTGGTGGTGAGGATGGTGGTGAGGATGGTGGTGAGGATGGTGGTGAGTCAGGTGGTGAGGATGGTGGTGAGTGTGGTGGTGAGGATGGTGGTGAGGATGGTGGTGAGTGTGTTGGTGAGTGGGTGGTGAGTGTGTTGGTGAGTGTGTTGGTGAGGATGGTGGTGAGTGTGGTGGTGAGGATGGTGGTGAGGATGGTGGTGAGGATGGTGGTGAGTGTGGTGGTGAGTCAGGTGGTGAGGATGGTGGTGAGTCAGGTGGTGAGTGTGGGTGGTGAGGATGGTGGTGAGTGTAGTGGTGAGGATGGTGGTGAGGATGGTGGTGAGGATGGTGGTGAGGATGGTGGTGAGTGTGGTGGTGAGTGTGGTGGTGAGTGTGTTGGTGAGGATGGTGGTGAGGATGGTGGTGAGTGTGGTGGTGAGTGTGTTGGTGAGTGTGGTGGTGAGTGTGGTGGTGAGTGTGGTGGTGAGGATGGTGGTGAGGATGGTGGTGAGGATGGTGGTGAGGATGGTGGTGAGTGTGTTGGTGAGTGTGGTGGTGAGTGTGGTGGTGAGTGTGGTGGTGAGGATGGTGGCGAGGATGGTGGTGAGTGTAGTGGTGAGTGGGTGGTGAGTGTGTTGGTGAGGATGGTGGTGAGGATGGTGGTGAGGATGGTGGTGAGTGTGGTGGTGAGGATGGTGGTGAGTGTGTTGGTGAGTGTGGTGGTGAGTGTGGTGGTGAGTGTGGGTGGTGAGTCAGGTGGTGAGGATGGTGGTGAGTGTGGTGGTGAGGATGGTGGTGAGGATGGTGGTGAGTGTGTTGGTGAGGATGGTGGTGAGTGTGGTGGTGAGTGTGGTGGTGAGTGTGGTGGTGAGTGTGGTGGTGAGGATGGTGGTGAGGATGGTGGTGAGGATGGTGGTGAGGATGGTGGTGAGTGTGTTGGTGAGTGTGTTGGTGAGGATGGTGGTGAGGATGGTGGTGAGGATGGTGGTGAGTGTGTTGGTGAGTGGGTGGTGAGTGTGTTGGTGAGTGTGTTGGTGAGGATGGTGGTGAGTGGGTGGTGAGGATGGTGGTGAGGATGGTGGTGAGTGTGGTGGTGAGTGTGTTGGTGAGTGTGTTGGTGAGGATGGTGGTGAGTTCACTTCTTCTTAGACAGCACGGCAACGTTTTCGTAAAGAGAGTTGGGGTCCGTCTTGCACCTACTCACCACACACACACAGTTACTCACCACCTACTCACCACCTACTCACGACTCACTCACCAGTTACTCACCACCTACTCACCACCTACTCAGCACTCACTCACCACTCACTCACTGACTCACCCACCCACTCACTCACCCACTCACTCACTCACCCACTCACCACACACACACAGTTACTCACCACCTACTCACCACTTACTCACTCACTCACCCACTCACTCACCACACACACATTCACTCACTCACTCACCACACACACAGTTACTCACCACCTACTCACCACTCACCACACACACAGTTACTCACCACTCACTCACCACTCACTCACTCACCCACTCACTCACCACTCACTCACCAGTTACTCACCACCTACTCACCACCTACTCACCACACACACACAGTTACTCACCAGTTACTCACCACCTACTCACCACTCACTCACAGTTACTCACCACCTACTCACCACCTACTCACCACTCACTCACCAGTTACTCACCACCTACTCACCACCTACTCACCACACACACACAGTTACTCACCACCTACTCACCACTTACTCACCACCTACTCACCACACACACACAGTTACTCACCACCTACTCACCACCTACTCACCACTCACTCACCACTCACTCACTCACCCACTCACTCACCACTCACTCACCAGTTACTCACCACCTACTCACCACCTACTCACCACACACACACAGTTACTCACCAGTTACTCACCACCTACTCACCACTCACTCACAGTTACTCACCACCTACTCACCACCTACTCACCACTCACTCACCAGTTACTCACCACCTACTCACCACCTACTCACCACACACACACAGTTACTCACCACCTACTCACCACTTACTCACCACCTACTCACCACACACACACAGTTACTCACCACCTACTCACCACCTACTCACCACTCACTCACCACTCACTCACTCACCCACTCACTCACTCACCCACCCACTCACTCACCCACTCACTCACCACACACACACAGTTACTCACCACCTACTCACTACACACACACAGTTACTCACCACCTACTCACCACCTACTCACCACCTACTCACCACTCACTCACTCACTCACCACACACACAGAGTTACTCACCAGTTACTCACCACCTACTCACCACCTACTCACCACACACACACAGTTACTCACCACCTACTCACCAGTTACTCACCACACACACACAGTTACTCACCACCTACTCACCACCTACTCACCAGTTACTCACCACTCACCAGTTACTCACCACCTACTCACCACCTACTCACCACTCACTCACCACTCACTCACTCACCCACTCACTCACTCACCCACCCACTCACTCACCCACTCACTCACCACTCACTCACCAGTTACTCACCACCTACTCACCACTTACTCACCACTCACTCACCAGTTACTCACCACACACACACAGTTACTCACCACCTACTCACCACCTACTCACCACCTACTCACCAGTTACTCACCACACACACACAGTTACTCACCACCTACTCACCAGTTACTCACCACTCACTCACCAGTTACTCACCACCTACTCACCACCTACTCACCACTCACTCACCACTCACTCACTCACCCACTCACTCACTCACCCACCCACTCACTCACCCACTCACTCACCACTCACTCACCAGTTACTCACCACCTACTCACCACTTACTCACCACTCACTCACCAGTTACTCACCACACACACACAGTTACTCACCACCTACTCACCACCTACTCACCACACACACACAGTTACTCACCAGTTACTCACCACCTACTCACCACCTACTCACCACACACACACAGTTACTCACCACACACACACAGTTACTCACCACCTACTCACCACTCACTCACTCACCACTCACTCACCACACACACAGTTACTCACCACTCACTCACCACCTACTCACCACCTACTCACCACCTACTCACCACACACACACAGTTACTCACCACCTACTCACCACTCACTCACCACCTACTCACCACCTACTCACCACTCACTCACCACCTACTCACCACACACACACAGTTACTCACCACCTACTCACCACCTACTCACCACTCACCACTCACTCACCACACACACACAGTTACTCACCACTCACTCACCACTCACTCACCACTCACTCACTCACACACTCACTCACTCACCCACTCACCCACCACTCACTCACTCACCCACTCACCACACTCACACAGTTACTCACCACCTACTCACCACTTACTCACCACTCACCCACTTACTCACTCACTCACTCACCACTCACTCACTCACCCACTCACTCACCACTCACTCACTCACCCACTCACCACACTCACTCACCACCACTCACTCACCCACTCACTCACTCACCACCTACTCACCACTCACCACACACACACAGTTACTCACCACCTACTCACCACTTACTCACCACTCACCCACTTACTCACTCACTCACCACTCACTCACCCACTCACTCACCACTCACTCACTCACCCACTCACCACACTCACTCACTCACTCACCCACTCACTCACTCACCCACTCACTCACTCACACATTCACTCACTCACTCACCCACCCACTCACTCACTCACACACTCACTCACTCACCCACCCCCTCACTCACTCACACACTCACCACTCACTCACCACTCACTCACTCACTCACCACTCACTCACTCACTCACCACTCACTCACTCACTCACCCACTCACTCACCACTCACTCACTCACTCACCCACTCACTCACCACTCACTCACTCACCACCTACTCACCAATCACCACACACACACAGTTACTCACCACCTACTCACCACTGACTCACCACTCACTCACTCACCCACTCACCACACTCACTCACTCACTCACCCACTCACTCACTCACCCACTCACTCACTCACACTCTCACTCACTCACCCACCCACTCACTCACACACTCACTCACTCACCCACTCACTCACTCACACACTCACTCACCACTCACTCACTCACCACTCACTCACTCACCACTCACTCACTCACTCACCCACTCACTCACCACACACACAGTTACTCACCACCTACACACCACTCACTCACCACTCACTCACCACACACTCACCACTTACTCACCACTCACTCACCACTCACTCACCACTCACCACTCACTCACTCACCACTCACAGTTACTCACCACTCACTCACCACTCACTCACAGTTACTCACCACTCACTCACCACTCACTCACTCACCACTCACTCACCACTCACTCACCACTCACTCACTCACCACACACACACAGTAACTCACCACTCACTCACCACTCACTCACTCACCACACAGACACACACACAGTTACTCACCACTCACTCACCACTCACTCACCACTCACTCACTCACCACACAGACACACACACAGTTACTCACCACCTACTCACCACTTACTCACCACTGACCCACTTACTCACTCACTCACCACTCACTCACCCACTCACTCACCACTCACTCACTCACCCACTCACCACACTCACTCACTCACCCACTCACTCACTCACCCACTCACTCACTCACACATTCACTCACTCACTCACCCACCCACTCACTCACACACTCACTCACTCACCCACCCACTCACTCACTCACACACTCACCACTCACTCACCACTCACTCACTCACCACTCACTCACTCACTCACCACTCACTCACTCACCCACTCACTCACCACTCACTCACTCACTCACCCACTCACTCACCACTCACTCACTCACCACCTACTCACCAATCACCACACACACACAGTTACTCACCACCTACTCACCACTCACTCACCACTCACTCACTCACCCACTCACCACACTCACTCACTCACCCACTCACTCACTCGCCCACTCACTCACTCACACACTCACTCACTCACCCACCCACTCACTCACACACTCACTCACCCACCCACTCACTCACTCACACACTCACCACTCACTCACCACTCACTCACTCACCACTCACTCACTCACTCACCCACTCACTCACCACACACACACAGTTACTCACCACCTACTCACCACTCACTCACCACTCACTCACCACACACTCACCACTTACTCACCACTCACTCACCACTCACTCACCACTCACCACTCACTCACTCACTCACCACTCACAGTTACTCACCACTCACTCACCACTCACTCACCACTCACTCACAGTTACTCACCACTCACTCACCACTCACTCACCACTCACTCACTCACTCACCCACTCACTCACTCACCCACTCACTCACTCACCACTCACTCACCACTCACTCACTCACCACTCACTCACCACTCACTCACCACTCACTCACTCACCACACACACACAGTAACTCACCACTCACTCACCACTCACTCACTCACCACACAGACACACACACAGTTACTCACCACTCACTCACCACTCACTCACCACTCACTCACTCACCACACAGACACACACACAGTTACTCACCACTCACTCACCACCTACTCACCACTCACTCACCACTCACCACTCACTCACTCACCACTCACTCACTCACTCAACACTCACTCACTCACCCACTCACTCACTCACTCACCCACTCACTCACTCACCCACCCACTCACTCACCACACACTCACCACTCACTCACCACTCACTCACCCACTCACTCACTCACCCACTCACTCACTCACCCACTCACTCACCACTCACTCACCACTCACTCACCACTCACCACACACACACATTTACCCACCACTCACTCACCACACACACACAGTTACTCACCACTCACTCACCACACACTCACTCACTCACCACTCACTCACTCACCACACACACACAGTTACTCACCACTCACTCACTCACCACTCACCACACACACACAATTACTCACCACTCACTCACTACACACTCACCACTCACTCACCACTCACTTACTCACTCACCACTCACTCACCACTCACTCACTCAACACTCACTTACTCACCACACACACACAGTTACTCACCACTCACTCACCACTCACTCACCACACACACACAGTTACTCACCACTCACTCACCACTCACTCACCACTCACTCACTCACCACTCACTCACCACTCACTCACCACACAGTTACTCACCACTCACCACTCACTCACCACACACACACAGTTACTCACCACTCACTTAACACTCAATCACTCACCCATTCACTCACTCACCACTCACTCACTCACCACTCACTCAGTCACTCACTCACCACTCACCCACTCACTCACCACTCACTCACCACTCACTCACCACTCACTCACTCACTCACCCACTCACTCACTCACCACTCACTCACTCACTCACCACACACACACAGTTACTCACCACTCACTCACCACTCACTCACTCACCACACACACACAGTTACTCACCACTCACTCACCACTCACTCACTCACTCACCCACTCACTCACTCACCCACTCACCACACAGACACACACACAGTTACTCACCACTCACTCACCACTCACTCACTCACTCACCCACTCACTCAACACTCACCCACTCACCCACTCACTCACCACTCATTCACTCACCCACTCACTCAACAATCACCCACTCACTCGCTCACCACACAGACACACACACAGTTACTCACCACTCACTCACCACTCACTCACCACTCACTCACTCACTCACCCACTCACCACACAGACACAAACACAGTTACTCACCACTCACTCACCACTCACTCACTCACCACTCACTAACTCACCCACTCACTCACTTACCCACTCACTCATCTACTCACCCACTCACTCATCTACTCACCCACTCACTCACTCACCCACTCACTCACTTACTCACTCACTCACCTACTCACCCACTCACTCACTCACTCACCACTCACTCACTCACTCACCCACTCACTCACTCAATACTCACCCACTCACTCACCCACTCAGTCACTCACTCACAACTCACTCACTCACTCACCTACTCACTCACTCAACACTCACCCACTCACCCACTCAGTAACTCACTCACCCACTCACTCACCACTCATTCACTCACCCACTCACTCACTCACTCACCCATTCACTCACCTACTCACCCACCCACTCACTCACCCACTCACTCACCCACTCACTCACACACCCACTCACTCACTCACCTACTCACCCACTCACTCACCGACTCACTCACCCACTCATTCACTCACCCACTCACTCACCCACTCACCCATCCACTCATTCACTCACCCACTCACCCACTAACCCACTCACCAACTCACTCACTCACTCACCCACTCACTCACCCACTCACTCACTCGCTCACCCACTCACTCACCACTCACTTAACCGCTCACTTACTCACCCACTCACTCACCCACTCACTCATTCACTCACCCACTCACCCACTAACCCACTCACCAACTCACTCACTCACTCACCCACTCACTCACCCACTCACTCACTCGCTCACCCACTCACTCACCACTCACTTAACCGCTCACTCACTCACCCACTCACTCACTCCTACTCACTCAACCACCCACTCACTCACCCACTCACTCACTCACCCACTCACTCACCCACTCACTCACCCACTCACTTACTCACTCACCCACTCACTCAATCGCTCACTCACTCACCACTCACTCACCACTTACCCACTCACGCACTCACCCACTCACTCACCCTCTCACTCACCCACTCACCACACAGACAACACACACACAGTTACTCACCACTCACTCACTCCCACTCAATCACCTACCCACTCACTCACCCACTCACTCACCCACACACCACTCACTCACTCACTCACCCCCTCACTCACTCATCCTTCCACTCACCCACTCACTCACCACTTACTCACCACACAGACACACACACACGTTACTCACCACTCACTCACTCACTCGCCCACTCACTCACCCACTCACTCGCTCACACACTCACTCACTCACCCACTCACTCACCCACTCACTCGCTCACCCACTCACCACCCACTCACTCGCTCACCCACTCACTAACCACTCACTCACCACTCACTCACCCACTCACTCACCACTCACCCACTCACTCACCCACTCACTCAGTCCCTCACTCACTCAGTCACTCAACCACTCACCCACTCACTCATTCAGTCACCCACTCACTCACCCATGACCGGTTCAAATATAGTGTAGTGTATAGTGTAGTGTATAGTGTAATGTATACTAGTGTAGTGTATAGTGTAGTGTATAGTGTAGTGTATACTAGTATAGTGTATAGTGTAGTGTGTAGTGTATAGTAGTGCAGTGCATAATGTAGTGTACAATGTAGTGTATTGTGTAGTGTGTAATGTAGTGTATAGTAGTGTATAATATAGTGTATAGTGTAGTGTATAATGTAATGTAGTGAATAATGTAATGTAGTGTATAATGTAGTGTATAGTGTAGTGTGTAATGTTTTATAGTGTATAATGTAGTGTGTAGTGAATAGTGTAATGTATAGTGTAGTGTATAGTGTAGTATAGAGTGGTGTATAATGTAGTGTATAGTGTAGTGTATAGTGTAGTCTGGTGTATAGTGTAGTGTGTAGTAGTGTACTGTATAATGTAGTGTAGTGTATAGTGTAGTGTATAGTGTGGTGTGTAGTGTAGTGTGTATTGTAGTGTGTAATGTATTGTAGTGTGTAGTGTATTGTGTAGTGTATTGTAGTGTGTAGTGTATAATGTAATGTATAGTGTAGTGTATAGTGTAGTATATAGTGGTGTATAGTAGTGTATTGTATAGTGTAGTGTATAATGTAGTGTATAAGTGTATAGTAGTGTGGTGTATAGTGTAGTGTGTAGTATATAATGCAGTGTAGTGTATAGTGTAGTGTATAGTGTAGTGTGTATTCTATTGTATAGTGTAGTGTATAGTGTAGTGTATAGTGTAGTGTATAGTGTAGTGTAGTGTGTAGTCTATTGTATAGTGTTGTGTATAGTGTAGTGTTTAGTGTAGTGTGTAGTCTATTGTATAGTGTAGTGTATAGTGTAGTGTAGTGTGTAGTCTATTGTATAGTGTAGTGTATAGTGTAGTGTATAGTGTAGTGTGTAGTCTATTGTATAGTGTAGTGTATAGTGTAGTATATAGTGGTGTATAAGTGTATCGTAGTGTAGTGTATAGTGTAGTGTGTAGTGTAGTGTGTAGTGTATAATGTAGTGTAATGTATAGTGTAGTGTATAATGTAGTGTATAGTGTAGTGTGTAGTGTAGTGTGTAGTGTATAGTGTAGTGTGTAGTGTAGTGTATAGTGTCCTGTGTAGTGTCGTGTGTAGTGTAGTGTATAGTGTAGTATATAGTGTAGTGTATAGTGTAGTGTGTAGTGTAGTGTATAGTGTAGTGTAGTGTGTAGTGTAGTGTGTAGTGTATAATGTAGTGTATAGTGTAGTGTATAATGTACTGTAATGTATAGTGTAGTGTAAAATGTAGTGTAGTGTACAGTACGCAGCGAGTAGTACAGTGAGTAGTACAGTGCGTGGTGTACAGTGTGTACAGTTACCGTAGAGAGCTTTGTCTTTGTGTGGGTACAGTGGGTTCCTGATTCTGTAAATCTCTGTTCTTCTGAGGATAACATAACCATAGCACACACACATAGTGTACACATAGTATACACACATAGTATACACACATAGTGTACACACATATTACACACACATAGCACACACACACATAGTGTACACACAGCAGTATACACATAGTGTACATATAGTACACACACACAGTGTGTACACATAGTGTACACACATAATGTACATATAGTACACACACATAGCACACACACACATAGTGTACACACACACATAGTGTACACACAGCAGTATACACATAGTGTACATATAGTACACACACACAGTGTGTACACATAGTGTACACACATAGTATACACACATAGTATACACACATAGTGTACACACATAGTGTACATATAGTGTACACACATAGTGTACACACACACATAGTGTACACACACACATAGTGTACACACATAGTGTACACATAGTGTACATATAGTACACACACATAGTATACACAGATAGTATACACACATAGCACACACACACATATAGTGTACACACACACATAGTGTACACACATAGCACACACACACACAGTGTACGCACACAGTGTACACATAGTGTACATATAGTACACACACATTGCACACACACATAGTATACACATAGTGTACACACATAGTGTACACACATAGTGTACACACAGAGCACACACATACAGCAGTATACACATAGTGTACATACATAGTGTACACACATACAACAGTATACACATAGTGTACACACATAGTGTACACACAGAGCACACACATACAGCAGTATACACATAGTGTACATACATAGTGTACATACATAGCACACACACACACAGCAGTACACACATAGTGTACACACATAGTACACACATAGCACACACACACAGCAGTATAAACATAGTGTACACACATAGTACACACACATAGCACACACAGCAGTATACACATAGTGTACACACATAGTGTACACACACACATAGCACACACACAGCAGTATACACATAGTGTACACACATAGTGTACACACATAGTACACATAGTACACACACAGCAGTACAAACATAGTGTACACATAGTGTACACATAGCACACACACACACACATGGTACACACATAGCACACACACAGCAGTATACACATAGTGTACACATAGTACACATAGTATACACATAGTGTACACATAGTGTACATAGAGTACACATAGCACACACACAGCAGTATACACATAGTGTACATACATAGTACACACACATAGCACACACACACAGCAGTATACACATAGTGTACACACATACAACAGTATACACATACATAGTGTACACACATACATAGTGTACACACATACAACAGTATACACATACACATAGTGTACACACATACAGCAGTATACACATAGTGTACACACATAGTGTACACACATACAACAGTATACACATACACATAGTGTACACACATAGTGTACACACATACAACAGTATACACATAGTGTACACACATACAGCAGTATACACATACACATAGTGTACACACATACAACAGTATACACATAGTGTACACACATACAGCAGTATACACATAGTGTACACACATAGTGTACACACATACAACAGTATACACATAGTGTACACACATAGTGTACACACATAGCACACACATACAGCAGTATACACATAGTGTACACACATAGTGTACACACATAGCACACACATACAGCAGTATACACATAGTGTACACACATAGTGTACACACATAGCACACACACACAGCAGTATACACATAGTACACACAATGTACACACACATAGCACACACACACATACAGCAGTATACACATAGTGTACACATATTGTACACACATAGTTTACACACACATAGCACACACACACACAGCAGTATACACATAGTGTACACATAGTGTACACACATAGTTTACACACAAATCGTGTACACACACATACAGCAGTATACACATAGTACACATAGTACACACACACAGCAGTATACACATAGTGTACACAAACACAGCAGTATACACATAGTGTACACATAGTGTACACACATAGTGTACACACATAGCACACACACACAGCAGTATACACATAGTGTACACATAGTGTACACACATAGTGTACACACATAGCACACACACACAGCAGTATACACATAGTGTACACATAGTGTACACACATAGCACACACACACAGCAGTATACACATAGTGTACACATAGTGTACACACATAGTTTACACACACATCGTGTACACACATACAGCAGTATACACATAGTACACATAGTACACACACAGCAGTATACACATAGTGTACACACACATACAGCAGTACACACAGTGTACACACACATACAGCAGTACACACAGTGTACACACACACATAGTACACACACACATAGTACACACACACAGCAGTATACACATAGTGTACACACATAGTACACACACATAGCACACACACAGCAGTGTACACATAGTGTACACACATACAGCAGTATACACATAGTTCACATAGTGTACACACATAGTGTACACATACACATAGCACACACACACAACAGTATACACATAGTACACACATAGTGTATACACATAGTGTACACACATAGTGTACACACACAGCAGTATACACATACACATAGTGTACATACACACATAGTGTACATACATAGTGTATACACATAGTGTACACACACATAGTGTACACATACTGTACACACATAGTGTACATACATAGTGTACACATACACACAGCAGTATACACATAGTGTGCACACATAGTGTATACACATAGTGTACACACATACACACAGCAGTATAAACATAGTGTACACACATAGTGTACACACATAGTGTATACACATAGTGTACACACATAGTGTACATACACACAGCAGTATACACATAGTACACACATAGTGTACACACATAGTGTACACACATTGTGTACACACACACAGCAGTATACACATAGTGTACACACATAGTGTATACACATAGTGTACACACATAGTGTACACACATAGTGTACATACACACAGCAGTATACGCATACACATAGTGTACATACATAGTGTACATACACACAGACACACAGAGACACACACAGACACACACACAGACACACACAGACACACACTGACACACACACAGACACACACAGAGACACACACAGACACACACACAGACACACACACAGACACACACTGACACACACACACACAGACACACACAGAGACACACACAGACACAGACACACACAGAGACACACACAGACACACACAGACACACACACAGACACACACTGACACACACACACAGACATACACACAGCAGTATACACATAGTTTACACATAGTGTACATACACACACAGAGACACACACAGACACACACACAGACACACACACAGACACACACATACAGACACACACACAGACACACACACAGACACACACACACAGACACACACATACACACGCACTGACACACACACACACAGACACACACAGCAGTATACACATACACATAGTTTACACGTAGTGTACATACACACAGACTCACATACATCCACACATACACACAGTGTACATACACACAGACTGACACACACACTGACACACACACACAGACACACACACAGACACACACATTGACACACACACAGACACACACACGCACACACACATTTTCCACAACTTCCTCTAATTTACTTCCAACATTTTTACAAAATGTTCCATTGAGGAAAGAGTTGTGAGTGTGTGTGTCTGTGTGTGTCTGTGTGTGTACATACACACAGACACACACAGACACACACAGGCACAGACACACACAGATACGCACACACTGACACACACACAGACACACACAGATACACACACACTGACACACACACTGACATACACACAGACACACACACAGACACACACACACAGATACACACACACTGACACACACAGACACACACACTGACACAGACACACACAGACACACACACAGACACACACACAGAGACACACAGACACACACACACAGACACACACACAGACACACACACGCACACACACAGACACACACACAGACACACACACGCACACACACACAGACACACACAGACAGACACACACAGACACACACACACGTACACACACGGACACACACACAGACAATACACACACAGACACACACACAAGACACACACACGCACACACACTGACACACACTCACAGACACACTCACAGACACACACACACGCACACACACTGACACACACAC